>NW_026943876.1:0-89646 GCF_035594765.1 Anolis carolinensis
TCCGCCCACGGGCCACGGGACCACTCGTACCACGTTTCGGATTTTTTCGACCACCGGCCGAGATTTTGCGAATTTTTTAATTTATTTTTTGAAATGTATTTTTTACGAGAAAACTACAAGTCCCAGCTCCTTGAAATTTGGTCACCATCCGCCCACGGGCCACGGGACCACTCGTACCACGTTTCGGATTTTTTCGACCACCGGCCGAGATTTTGCGAATTTTTTAATTTATTTTTTGAAATGTATTTTTTACGAGAAAACTACAAGTCCCAGCTCCTTGAAATTTGGTCACCATCCGCCCACGGGCCACGGGACCACTCGTACCACGTTTCGGATTTTTTCGACCACCGGCCGAGATTTTGCGAATTTTTTAATTTATTTTTTGAAATGTATTTTTTACGAGAAAACTACAAGTCCCAGCTCCTTGAAATTTGGTCACCATCCGCCCACGGGCCACGGGACCACTCGTACCACGTTTCGGATTTTTTCGACCACCGGCCGAGATTTTGCGAATTTTTTAATTTATTTTTTGAAATGTATTTTTTACGAGAAAACTACAAGTCCCAGCTCCTTGAAATTTGGTCACCATCCGCCCACGGGCCACGGGACCACTCGTACCACGTTTCGGATTTTTTCGACCACCGGCCGAGATTTTGCGAATTTTTTAATTTATTTTTTGAAATGTATTTTTTACGAGAAAACTACAAGTCCCAGCTCCTTGAAATTTGGTCACCATCCGCCCACGGGCCACGGGACCACTCGTACCACGTTTCGGATTTTTTCGACCACCGGCCGAGATTTTGCGAATTTTTTAATTTATTTTTTGAAATGTATTTTTTACGAGAAAACTACAAGTCCCAGCTCCTTGAAATTTGGTCACCATCCGCCCAGGGACCACGGGACCACTCGTACCACGTTTCGGATTTTTTCGACCACCGGCCGAGATTTTGCGAATTTTTTAATTTATTTTTTGAAATGTATTTTTTACGGGAAAACTACAAGTCCCAGCTCCTTGAAATTTGGTCACCATCCGCCCACGGGCCACGGGACCACTCGTACCACGTTTCGGATTTTTTCGACCACCGGCCGAGATTTTGCGAATTTTTTAATTTATTTTTTGAAATGTATTTTTTACGGGAAAACTACAAGTCCCAGCTCCTTGAAATTTGGTCACCATCCGCCCACGGGCCACGGGACCACTCGTACCACGTTTCGGATTTTTTCGACCACCGGCCGAGATTTTGCGAATTTTTTAATTTATTTTTTGAAATGTATTTTTTACGAGAAAACTACAAGTCCCAGCTCCTTGAAATTTGGTCACCATCCGCCCACGGGCCACGGGACCACTCGTACCTCGTTTCGGATTTTTTCGACCACCGGCCGAGATTTTGCGAATTTTTTAATTTATTTTTTGAAATGTATTTTTTACGGGAAAACTACAAGTCCCAGCTCCTTGAAATTTGGTCACCATCCGCCCACGGGCCACGGGACCACTCGTACCTCGTTTCGGATTTTTTCGACCACCGGCCGAGATTTTGCGAATTTTTTAATTTATTTTTTGAAATGTATTTTTTACGGGAAAACTACAAGTCCCAGCTCCTTGAAATTTGGTCACCATCCGCCCACGGGCCACGGGACCACTCGTACCACGTTTCGGATTTTTTCGACCACCGGCCGAGATTTTGCGAATTTTTTAATTTATTATTTGAAATGTATTTTTTACGGGAAAACTACAAGTCCCAGCTCCTTGAAATTTGGTCACCATCCGCCCACGGGCCACGGGACCACTCGTACCACGTTTCGGATTTTTTCGACCACCGGCCGAGATTTTGCGAATTTTTTAATTTATTTTTTGAAATGTATTTTTTACGAGAAAACTACAAGTCCCAGCTCCTTGAAATTTGGTCACCATCCGCCCACGGGCCACGGGACCACTCGTACCACGTTTCGGATTTTTTCGACCACCGGCCGAGATTTTGCGAATTTTTTAATTTATTTTTTGAAATGTATTTTTTACGGGAAAACTACAAGTCCCAGCTCCTTGAAATTTGGTCACCATCCGCCCACGGGCCACGGGACCACTCGTACCACGTTTCGGATTTTTTCGACCACCGGCCGAGATTTTGCGAATTTTTTAATTTATTTTTTGAAATGTATTTTTTACGGGAAAACTACAAGTCCCAGCTCCTTGAAATTTGGTCACCATCCGCCCACGTGCCACGGGACCACTCGTACCACGTTTCGGATTTTTTCGACCACCGGCCGAGAGTTTGCGAATTTTTTAATTTATTTTTTGAAATGTATTTTTTACGGGAAAACTACAAGTCCCAGCTCCTTGAAATTTGGTCACCATCCGCCCACGGGCCACGGGACCACTCGTACCACGTTTCGGATTTTTTCGACCACCGGCCGAGAGTTTGCGAATTTTTTAATTTATTTTTTGAAATGTATTTTTTACGGGAAAACTACAAGTCCCAGCTCCTTGAAATTTGGTCACCATCCGCCCACGGGCCACGGGACCACTCGTACCACGTTTCGGATTTTTTCGACCACCGGCCGAGATTTTGCGAATTTTTTAATTTATTATTTGAAATGTATTTTTTACAGGAAAACTACAAGTCCCAGCTCCTTGAAATTTGGTCACCATCCGCCCACGGGCCACGGGACCACTCGTACCACGTTTCGGATTTTTTCGACCACCGGCCGAGATTTTGCGAATTTTTTAATTTATTTTTTGAAATGTATTTTTTACGAGAAAACTACAAGTCCCAGCTCCTTGAAATTTGGTCACCATCCGCCCACGGGCCACGGGACCACTCGTACCACGTTTCGGATTTTTTCAACCACCGGCCGAGATTTTGCGAATTTTTTAATTTATTTTTTGAAATGTATTTTTTACGAGAAAACTACAAGTCCCAGCTCCTTGAAATTTGGTCACCATCCGCCCACGGGCCACGGGACCACTCGTACCACGTTTCGGATTTTTTCGACCACCGGCCGAGATTTTGCGAATTTTTTAATTTATTATTTGAAAAGTATTTTTTACGAGAAAACTACAAGTCCCAGCTCCTTGAAATTTGGTCACCATCCGCCCACGGGCCACGGGACCACTCGTACCACGTTTCGGATTTTTTCGACCACCGGCCGAGATTTTGCGAATTTTTTAATTTATTTTTTGAAATGTATTTTTTACGAGAAAACTACAAGTCCCAGCTCCTTGAAATTTGGTCACCATCCGCCCACGGGCCACGGGACCACTCGTACCACGTTTCGGATTTTTTCGACCACCGGCCGAGATTTTGCGAATTTTTTAATTTATTTTTTGAAATGTATTTTTTACGAGAAAACTACAAGTCCCAGCTCCTTGAAATTTGGTCACCATCCGCCCACGGGCCACGGGACCACTCGTACCACGTTTCGGATTTTTTCGACCACCGGCCGATAGTTTGCGAATTTTTTAATTTATTATTTGAAAAGTATTTTTTACGAGAAAACTACAAGTCCCAGCTCCTTGAAATTTGGTCACCATCCGCCCACGGGCCACGGGACCACTCGTACCACGTTTCGGATTTTTTCGACCACCGGCCGAGAGTTTGCGAATTTTTTAATTTATTTTTTGAAATGTATTTTTTACGGGAAAACTACAAGTCCCAGCTCCTTGAAATTTGGTCACCATCCGCCCACGGGCCACGGGACCACTCGTACCACGTTTCGGATTTTTTCGACCACCGGCCGAGATTTTGCGAATTTTTTAATTTATTATTTGAAATGTATTTTTTACGGGAAAACTACAAGTCCCAGCTCCTTGAAATTTGGTCACCATCCGCCCACGGGCCACGGGACCACTCGTACCACGTTTCGGATTTTTTCGACCACCGGCCGAGATTTTGCGAATTTTTTAATTTATTTTTTGAAATGTATTTTTTACGGGAAAACTACAAGTCCCAGCTCCTTGAAATTTGGTCACCATCCGCCCACGGGCCACGGGACCACTCGTACCACGTTTCGGATTTTTTCGACCACCGGCCGAGATTTTGCGAATTTTTTAATTTATTTTTTGAAATGTATTTTTTACGAGAAAACTACAAGTCCCAGCTCCTTGAAATTTGGTCACCATCCGCCCACGGGCCACGGGACCACTCGTACCACGTTTCGGATTTTTTCGACCACCGGCCGATAGTTTGCGAATTTTTTAATTTATTATTTGAAAAGTATTTTTTACGAGAAAACTACAAGTCCCAGCTCCTTGAAATTTGGTCACCATCCGCCCACGGGCCACGGGACCACTCGTACCACGTTTCGGATTTTTTCGACCACCGGCCGAGAGTTTGCGAATTTTTTAATTTATTTTTTGAAATGTATTTTTTACGGGAAAACTACAAGTCCCAGCTCCTTGAAATTTGGTCACCATCCGCCCACGGGCCACGGGACCACTCGTACCACGTTTCGGATTTTTTCGACCACCGGCCGAGATTTTGCGAATTTTTTAATTTATTTTTTGAAATGTATTTTTTACGAGAAAACTACAAGTCCCAGCTCCTTGAAATTTGGTCACCATCCGCCCACGGGCCACGGGACCACTCGTACCACGTTTCGGATTTTTTCGACCACCGGCCGAGAGTTTGCGAATTTTTTAATTTATTTTTTGAAATGTATTTTTTACGGGAAAACTACAAGTCCCAGCTCCTTGAAATTTGGTCACCATCCGCCCACGGGCCACGGGACCACTCGTACCACGTTTCGGATTTTTTCGACCACCGGCCGAGATTTTGCGAATTTTTTAATTTATTATTTGAAATGTATTTTTTACGGGAAAACTACAAGTCCCAGCTCCTTGAAATTTGGTCACCATCCGCCCACGGGCCACGGGACCACTCGTACCACGTTTCGGATTTTTTCGACCACCGGCCGAGATTTTGCGAATTTTTTAATTTATTTTTTGAAATGTATTTTTTACGAGAAAACTACAAGTCCCAGCTCCTTGAAATTTGGTCACCATCCGCCCACGGGCCACGGGACCACTCGTACCACGTTTCGGATTTTTTCGACCACCGGCCGAGATTTTGCGAATTTTTTAATTTATTTTTTGAAATGTATTTTTTACGAGAAAACTACAAGTCCCAGCTCCTTGAAATTTGGTCACCATCCGCCCACGGGCCACGGGACCACTCGTACCACGTTTCGGATTTTTTCGACCACCGGCCGAGATTTTGCGAATTTTTTAATTTATTTTTTGAAATGTATTTTTTACGAGAAAACTACAAGTCCCAGCTCCTTGAAATTTGGTCACCATCCGCCCACGGGCCACGGGACCACTCGTACCACGTTTCGGATTTTTTCGACCACCGGCCGAGATTTTGCGAATTTTTTAATTTATTTTTTGAAATGTATTTTTTACGAGAAAACTACAAGTCCCAGCTCCTTGAAATTTGGTCACCATCCGCCCACGGGCCACGGGACCACTCGTACCACGTTTCGGATTTTTTCGACCACCGGCCGAGATTTTGCGAATTTTTTAATTTATTTTTTGAAATGTATTTTTTACGAGAAAACTACAAGTCCCAGCTCCTTGAAATTTGGTCACCATCCGCCCAGGGACCACGGGACCACTCGTACCACGTTTCGGATTTTTTCGACCACCGGCCGAGATTTTGCGAATTTTTTAATTTATTTTTTGAAATGTATTTTTTACGGGAAAACTACAAGTCCCAGCTCCTTGAAATTTGGTCACCATCCGCCCACGGGCCACGGGACCACTCGTACCACGTTTCGGATTTTTTCGACCACCGGCCGAGATTTTGCGAATTTTTTAATTTATTTTTTGAAATGTATTTTTTACGGGAAAACTACAAGTCCCAGCTCCTTGAAATTTGGTCACCATCCGCCCACGGGCCACGGGACCACTCGTACCACGTTTCGGATTTTTTCGACCACCGGCCGAGATTTTGCGAATTTTTTAATTTATTTTTTGAAATGTATTTTTTACAAGAAAACTACAAGTCCCAGCTCCTTGAAATTTGGTCACCGTCCGCCCACGGGCCACGGGACCGCTCGTACCACGTTTCGGATTTTTTCGACCACCGGCCGAGATTTTGCGAATTTTTTAATTTATTTTTTGAAATGTATTTTTTACGGGAAAACTACAAGTCCCAGCTCCTTGAAATTTGGTCACCATCCGCCCACGGGCCACGGGACCACTCGTACCACGTTTCGGATTTTTTCGACCACCGGCCGAGAGTTTGCGAATTTTTTAATTTATTTTTTGAAATGTATTTTTTACGGGAAAACTACAAGTCCCAGCTCCTTGAAATTTGGTCACCATCCGCCCACGGGCCACGGGACCACTCGTACCACGTTTCGGATTTTTTCGACCACCGGCCGAGATTTTGCGAATTTTTTAATTTATTTTTTGAAATGTATTTTTTACGGGAAAACTACAAGTCCCAGCTCCTTGAAATTTGGTCACCATCCGCCCACGGGCCACGGGACCACTCGTACCACGTTTCGGATTTTTTCGACCACCGGCCGAGATTTTGCGAATTTTTTAATTTATTTTTTGAAATGTATTTTTTACGAGAAAACTACAAGTCCCAGCTCCTTGAAATTTGGTCACCATCCGCCCACGGGCCACGGGACCACTCGTACCACGTTTCGGATTTTTTCGACCACCGGCCGAGATTTTGCGAATTTTTTAATTTATTTTTTGAAATGTATTTTTTACGAGAAAACTACAAGTCCCAGCTCCTTGAAATTTGGTCACCATCCGCCCACGGGCCACGGGACCACTCGTACCACGTTTCGGATTTTTTCGACCACCGGCCGAGATTTTGCGAATTTTTTAATTTATTTTTTGAAATGTATTTTTTACGAGAAAACTACAAGTCCCAGCTCCTTGAAATTTGGTCACCATCCGCCCACGGGCCACGGGACCACTCGTACCACGTTTCGGATTTTTTCGACCACCGGCCGAGATTTTGCGAATTTTTTAATTTATTTTTTGAAATGTATTTTTTACGAGAAAACTACAAGTCCCAGCTCCTTGAAATTTGGTCACCATCCGCCCACGGGCCACGGGACCACTCGTACCACGTTTCGGATTTTTTCGACCACCGGCCGAGATTTTGCGAATTTTTTAATTTATTTTTTGAAATGTATTTTTTACGGGAAAACTACAAGTCCCAGCTCCTTGAAATTTGGTCACCATCCGCCCACGGGCCACGGGACCGCTCGTACCACGTTTCGGATTTTTTCGACCACCGGCCGAGATTTTGCGAATTTTTTAATTTATTTTTTGAAATGTATTTTTTACGGGAAAACTACAAGTCCCAGCTCCTTGAAATTTGGTCACCATCCGCCCACGGGCCACGGGACCGCTCGTACCACGTTTCGGATTTTTTCGACCACCGGCCGAGATTTTGCGAATTTTTTAATTTATTTTTTGAAATGTATTTTTTACGGGAAAACTACAAGTCCCAGCTCCTTGAAATTTGGTCACCATCCGCCCACGGGCCACGGGACCGCTCGTACCACGTTTCGGATTTTTTCGACCACCGGCCGAGATTTTGCGAATTTTTTAATTTATTATTTGAAAAGTATTTTTTACGGGAAAACTACAAGGCCCAGCTCCTTGAAATTTGGTCACCATCCGCCCACGGGCCACGGGACCACTCGTACCACGTTTCGGATTTTTTCGACCACCGGCCGAGATTTTGCGAATTTTTTAATTTATTATTTGAAAAGTATTTTTTACGGGAAAACTACAAGGCCCAGCTCCTTGAAATTTGGTCACCATCCGCCCACGGGCCACGGGACCACTCGTACCACGTTTCGGATTTTTTCGACCACCGGCCGAGATTTTGCGAATTTTTTAATTTATTATTTGAAAAGTATTTTTTACGGGAAAACTACAAGTCCCAGCTCCTTGAAATTTGGTCACCATCCGCCCACGGGCCACGGGACCACTCGTACCACGTTTCGGATTTTTTCGACCACCGGCCGAGATTTTGCGAATTTTTTAATTTATTTTTTGAAATGTATTTTTTACGAGAAAACTACAAGTCCCAGCTCCTTGAAATTTTGTCACCATCCGCCCACGGGCCACGGGACCACTCGTACCACGTTTCGGATTTTTTCGACCACCGGCCGAGATTTTGCGAATTTTTTAATTTATTTTTTGAAATGTATTTTTTACGGGAAAACTACAAGTCCCAGCTCCTTGAAATTTGGTCACCATCCGCCCACGGGCCACGGGACCGCTCGTACCACGTTTCGGATTTTTTCGACCACCGGCCGAGATTTTGCGAATTTTTTAATTTATTTTTTGAAATGTATTTTTTACGGGAAAACTACAAGTCCCAGCTCCTTGAAATTTGGTCACCATCCGCCCACGGGCCACGGGACCACTCGTACCACGTTTCGGATTTTTTCGACCACCGGCCGAGAGTTTGCGATTTTTTTAATTTATTTTTTGAAATGTATTTTTTACGGGAAAACTACAAGTCCCAGCTCCTTGAAATTTGGTCACCATCCGCCCACGGGCCACGGGACCACTCGTACCACGTTTCGGATTTTTTCGACCACCGGCCGAGATTTTGCGAATTTTTTAATTTATTATTTGAAAAGTATTTTTTACGGGAAAACTACAAGGCCCAGCTCCTTGAAATTTGGTCACCATCCGCCCACGGGCCACGGTACCACGTACCACGGTACTCGTACCACGTTTCGGATTTTTTCGACCACCGGCCGAGATTTTGCGAATTTTTTAATTTATTATTTGAAAAGTATTTTTTACGGGAAAACTACAAGTCCCAGCTCCTTGAAATTTGGTCACCATCCGCCCACGGGCCACGGGACCACTCGTACCACGTTTCGGATTTTTTCGACCACCGGCCGAGATTTTGCGAATTTTTTAATTTATTTTTTGAAATGTATTTTTTACGAGAAAACTACAAGTCCCAGCTCCTTGAAATTTTGTCACCATCCGCCCACGGGCCACGGGACCACTCGTACCACGTTTCGGATTTTTTCGACCACCGGCCGAGATTTTGCGAATTTTTTAATTTATTTTTTGAAATGTATTTTTTACGAGAAAACTACAAGTCCCAGCTCCTTGAAATTTTGTCACCATCCGCCCACGGGCCACGGGACCACTCGTACCACGTTTCGGATTTTTTCGACCACCGGCCGAGATTTTGCGAATTTTTTAATTTATTTTTTGAAATGTATTTTTTACGAGAAAACTACAAGTCCCAGCTCCTTGAAATTTTGTCACCATCCGCCCACGGGCCACGGGACCACTCGTACCACGTTTCGGATTTTTTCGACCACCGGCCGAGATTTTGCGAATTTTTTAATTTATTATTTGAAAAGTATTTTTTACGAGAAAACTACAAGTCCCAGCTCCTTGAAATTTGGTCACCATCCGCCCACGGGCCACGGGACCACTCGTACCACGTTTCGGATTTTTTCGACCACCGGCCGAGATTTTGCGAATTTTTTAATTTATTATTTGAAAAGTATTTTTTACGGGAAAACTACAAGGCCCAGCTCCTTGAAATTTGGTCACCATCCGCCCACGGGCCACGGTACCACGTACCACGGTACTCGTACCACGTTTCGGATTTTTTCGACCACCGGCCGAGATTTTGCGAATTTTTTAATTTATTATTTGAAAAGTATTTTTTACGGGAAAACTACAAGTCCCAGCTCCTTGAAATTTGGTCACCATCCGCCCACGGGCCACGGGACCACTCGTACCACGTTTCGGATTTTTTCGACCACCGGCCGAGATTTTGCGAATTTTTTAATTTATTTTTTGAAATGTATTTTTTACGAGAAAACTACAAGTCCCAGCTCCTTGAAATTTTGTCACCATCCGCCCACGGGCCACGGGACCACTCGTACCACGTTTCGGATTTTTTCGACCACCGGCCGAGATTTTGCGAATTTTTTAATTTATTTTTTGAAATGTATTTTTTACGAGAAAACTACAAGTCCCAGCTCCTTGAAATTTTGTCACCATCCGCCCACGGGCCACGGGACCACTCGTACCACGTTTCGGATTTTTTCGACCACCGGCCGAGATTTTGCGAATTTTTTAATTTATTATTTGAAAAGTATTTTTTACGAGAAAACTACAAGTCCCAGCTCCTTGAAATTTGGTCACCATCCGCCCACGGGCCACGGGACCACTCGTACCACGTTTCGGATTTTTTCGACCACCGGCCGAGATTTTGCGAATTTTTTAATTTATTTTTTGAAATGTATTTTTTACGAGAAAACTACAAGTCCCAGCTCCTTGAAATTTGGTCACCATCCGCCCACGGGCCACGGGACCACTCGTACCACGTTTCGGATTTTTTCGACCACCGGCCGAGATTTTGCGAATTTTTTAATTTATTTTTTGAAATGTATTTTTTACGAGAAAACTACAAGTCCCAGCTCCTTGAAATTTGGTCACCATCCGCCCACGGGCCACGGGACCGCTCGTACCACGTTTCGGATTTTTTCGACCACCGGCCGAGATTTTGCGAATTTTTTAATTTATTTTTTGAAATGTATTTTTTACGAGAAAACTACAAGTCCCAGCTCCTTGAAATTTGGTCACCATCCGCCCACGGGCCACGGGACCGCTCGTACCACGTTTCGGATTTTTTCGACCACCGGCCGAGAGTTTGCGAATTTTTTAATTTATTTTTTGAAATGTATTTTTTACGGGAAAACTACAAGTCCCAGCTCCTTGAAATTTGGTCACCATCCGCCCACGGGCCACGGGACCACTCGTACCACGTTTCGGATTTTTTCGACCACCGGCCGAGAGTTTGCGAATTTTTTAATTTATTTTTTGAAATGTATTTTTTACGGGAAAACTACAAGTCCCAGCTCCTTGAAATTTGGTCACCATCCGCCCACGGGCCACGGGACCACTCGTACCACGTTTCGGATTTTTTCGACCACCGGCCGAGATTTTGCGAATTTTTTAATTTATTATTTGAAAAGTATTTTTTACGGGAAAACTACAAGTCCCAGCTCCTTGAAATTTGGTCACCATCCGCCCACGGGCGACGGGACCACTCGTACCACGTTTCGGATTTTTTCGACCACCGGCCGAGATTTTGCGAATTTTTTAATTTATTTTTTGAAAAGTATTTTTTACGGGAAAACTACAAGTCCCAGCTCCTTGAAATTTGGTCACCATCCGCCCACGGGCCACGGGACCACTCGTACCACGTTTCGGATTTTTTCGACCACCGGCCGAGATTTTGCGAATTTTTTAATTTATTTTTTGAAATGTATTTTTTACGAGAAAACTACAAGTCCCAGCTCCATGAAATTTGGTCACCATCCGCCCACGGGCCACGGGACCACTCGTACCACGTTTCGGATTTTTTCGACCACCGGCCGAGATTTTGCGAATTTTTTAATTTATTTTTTGAAATGTATTTTTTACGAGAAAACTACAAGTCCCAGCTCCTTGAAATTTGGTCACCATCCGCCCACGGGCCACGGGACCACTCGTACCACGTTTCGGATTTTTTCGACCACCGGCCGAGATTTTGCGAATTTTTTAATTTATTATTTGAAATGTATTCTTTACGAGAAAACTACAAGTCCCAGCTCCTTGAAATTTTGTCACCATCCGCCCACAGGCCACGGGACCACTCGTACCACGTTTCGGATTTTTTCGACCACCGGCCGAGATTTTGCGAATTTTTAAATTTATTTTTTGAAATGTATTTTTTACGAGAAAACTGCAAGTCCCAGCTCCTTGAAATTTGGTCACCATCCGCCCACGGGCCACGGGACCACTCGTACCACGTTTCGGATTTTTTCGACCACCGGCCGAGATTTTGCGAATTTTTTAATTTATTTTTTGAAATGTATTTTTTACGAGAAAACTACAAGTCCCAGCTCCTTGAAATTTTGTCACCATCCGCCCACGGGCCACGGGACCACTCGTACCACGTTTCGGATTTTTTCGACCACCGGCCGAGATTTTGCGAATTTTTTAATTTATTTTTTGAAATGTATTTTTTACGAGAAAACTACAAGTCCCAGCTCCTTGAAATTTGGTCACCATCCGCCCACGGGCCACGGGACCACTCGTACCACGTTTCGGATTTTTTCGACCACCGGCCGAGATTTTGCGAATTTTTTAATTTATTATTTGAAAAGTATTTTTTACGAGAAAACTACAAGTCCCAGCTCCTTGAAATTTTGTCACCATCCGCCCACGGGCCACGGGACTGCTCGTACCACGTTTCGGATTTTTTCGACCACCGGCCGAGATTTTGCGAATTTTTTAATTTATTTTTTGAAATGTATTTTTTACGAGAAAACTACAAGTCCCAGCTCCTTGAAATTTGGTCACCATCCGCCCACGGGCCACGGGACCACTCGTACCACGTTTCGGATTTTTTCGACCACCGGCCGAGATTTTGCGAATTTTTTAATTTATTATTTGAAAAGTATTTTTTACGAGAAAACTACAAGTCCCAGCTCCTTGAAATTTGGTCACCATCCGCCCACGGGCCACGGGACCACTCGTACCACGTTTCGGATTTTTTCGACCACCGGCCGAGAGTTTGCGAATTTTTTAATTTATTTTTTGAAATGTATTTTTTACGGGAAAACTACAAGTCCCAGCTCCTTGAAATTTGGTCACCATCCGCCCACGGGCCACGGGACCACTCGTACCACGTTTCGGATTTTTTCGACCACCGGCCGAGATTTTGCGAATTTTTTAATTTATTTTTTGAAATGTATTTTTTACGAGAAAACTACAAGTCCCAGCTCCTTGAAATTTGGTCACCATCCGCCCACGGGCCACGGGACCACTCGTACCACGTTTCGGATTTTTTCGACCACCGGCCGAGATTTTGCGAATTTTTTAATTTATTTTTTGAAATGTATTTTTTACGAGAAAACTACAAGTCCCAGCTCCTTGAAATTTTGTCACCATCCGCCCACGGGCCACGGGACCACTCGTACCACGTTTCGGATTTTTTCGACCACCGGCCGAGATTTTGCGAATTTTTTAATTTATTTTTTGAAATGTATTTTTTACGGGAAAACTACAAGTCCCAGCTCCTTGAAATTTGGTCACCATCCGCCCACGGGCCACGGGACCGCTCGTACCACGTTTCGGATTTTTTCGACCACCGGCCGAGATTTTGCGAATTTTTTAATTTATTTTTTGAAATGTATTTTTTACGGGAAAACTACAAGTCCCAGCTCCTTGAAATTTGGTCACCATCCGCCCACGGGCCACGGGACCACTCGTACCACGTTTCGGATTTTTTCGACCACCGGCCGAGAGTTTGCGAATTTTTTAATTTATTTTTTGAAATGTATTTTTTACGGGAAAACTACAAGTCCCAGCTCCTTGAAATTTGGTCACCATCCGCCCACGGGCCACGGGACCACTCGTACCACGTTTCGGATTTTTTCGACCACCGGCCGAGATTTTGCGAATTTTTTAATTTATTATTTGAAAAGTATTTTTTACGGGAAAACTACAAGGCCCAGCTCCTTGAAATTTGGTCACCATCCGCCCACGGGCCACGGTACCACGTACCACGGTACTCGTACCACGTTTCGGATTTTTTCGACCACCGGCCGAGATTTTGCGAATTTTTTAATTTATTATTTGAAAAGTATTTTTTACGGGAAAACTACAAGTCCCAGCTCCTTGAAATTTGGTCACCATCCGCCCACGGGCCACGGGACCACTCGTACCACGTTTCGGATTTTTTCGACCACCGGCCGAGATTTTGCGAATTTTTTAATTTATTTTTTGAAATGTATTTTTTACGAGAAAACTACAAGTCCCAGCTCCTTGAAATTTTGTCACCATCCGCCCACGGGCCACGGGACCACTCGTACCACGTTTCGGATTTTTTCGACCACCGGCCGAGATTTTGCGAATTTTTTAATTTATTTTTTGAAATGTATTTTTTACGAGAAAACTACAAGTCCCAGCTCCTTGAAATTTTGTCACCATCCGCCCACGGGCCACGGGACCACTCGTACCACGTTTCGGATTTTTTCGACCACCGGCCGAGATTTTGCGAATTTTTTAATTTATTTTTTGAAATGTATTTTTTACGAGAAAACTACAAGTCCCAGCTCCTTGAAATTTTGTCACCATCCGCCCACGGGCCACGGGACCACTCGTACCACGTTTCGGATTTTTTCGACCACCGGCCGAGATTTTGCGAATTTTTTAATTTATTATTTGAAAAGTATTTTTTACGAGAAAACTACAAGTCCCAGCTCCTTGAAATTTGGTCACCATCTGCCCACGGGCCACGGGACCACTCGTACCACGTTTCGGATTTTTTCGACCACCGGCCGAGATTTTGCGAATTTTTTAATTTATTTTTTGAAATGTATTTTTTACGAGAAAACTACAAGTCCCAGCTCCTTGAAATTTGGTCACCATCCGCCCACGGGCCACGGGACCACTCGTACCACGTTTCGGATTTTTTCGACCACCGGCCGAGATTTTGCGAATTTTTTAATTTATTTTTTGAAATGTATTTTTTACGAGAAAACTACAAGTCCCAGCTCCTTGAAATTTGGTCACCATCCGCCCACGGGCCACGGGACCGCTCGTACCACGTTTCGGATTTTTTCGACCACCGGCCGAGATTTTGCGAATTTTTTAATTTATTTTTTGAAATGTATTTTTTACGAGAAAACTACAAGTCCCAGCTCCTTGAAATTTGGTCACCATCCGCCCACGGGCCACGGGACCGCTCGTACCACGTTTCGGATTTTTTCGACCACCGGCCGAGAGTTTGCGAATTTTTTAATTTATTTTTTGAAATGTATTTTTTACGGGAAAACTACAAGTCCCAGCTCCTTGAAATTTGGTCACCATCCGCCCACGGGCCACGGGACCACTCGTACCACGTTTCGGATTTTTTCGACCACCGGCCGAGAGTTTGCGAATTTTTTAATTTATTTTTTGAAATGTATTTTTTACGGGAAAACTACAAGTCCCAGCTCCTTGAAATTTGGTCACCATCCGCCCACGGGCCACGGGACCACTCGTACCACGTTTCGGATTTTTTCGACCACCGGCCGAGATTTTGCGAATTTTTTAATTTATTATTTGAAAAGTATTTTTTACGGGAAAACTACAAGTCCCAGCTCCTTGAAATTTGGTCACCATCCGCCCACGGGCGACGGGACCACTCGTACCACGTTTCGGATTTTTTCGACCACCGGCCGAGATTTTGCGAATTTTTTAATTTATTTTTTGAAAAGTATTTTTTACGGGAAAACTACAAGTCCCAGCTCCTTGAAATTTGGTCACCATCCGCCCACGGGCCACGGGACCACTCGTACCACGTTTCGGATTTTTTCGACCACCGGCCGAGATTTTGCGAATTTTTTAATTTATTTTTTGAAATGTATTTTTTACGAGAAAACTACAAGTCCCAGCTCCATGAAATTTGGTCACCATCCGCCCACGGGCCACGGGACCACTCGTACCACGTTTCGGATTTTTTCGACCACCGGCCGAGATTTTGCGAATTTTTTAATTTATTTTTTGAAATGTATTTTTTACGAGAAAACTACAAGTCCCAGCTCCTTGAAATTTGGTCACCATCCGCCCACGGGCCACGGGACCACTCGTACCACGTTTCGGATTTTTTCGACCACCGGCCGAGATTTTGCGAATTTTTTAATTTATTATTTGAAATGTATTCTTTACGAGAAAACTACAAGTCCCAGCTCCTTGAAATTTTGTCACCATCCGCCCACAGGCCACGGGACCACTCGTACCACGTTTCGGATTTTTTCGACCACCGGCCGAGATTTTGCGAATTTTTAAATTTATTTTTTGAAATGTATTTTTTACGAGAAAACTACAAGTCCCAGCTCCTTGAAATTTGGTCACCATCCGCCCACGGGCCACGGGACCACTCGTACCACGTTTCGGATTTTTTCGACCACCGGCCGAGATTTTGCGAATTTTTTAATTTATTTTTTGAAATGTATTTTTTACGGGAAAACTACAAGTCCCAGCTCCTTGAAATTTTGTCACCATCCGCCCACGGGCCACGGGACCACTCGTACCACGTTTCGGATTTTTTCGACCACCGGCCGAGAGTTTGCGAATTTTTTAATTTATTTTTTGAAATGTATTTTTTACGGGAAAACTACAAGTCCCAGCTCCTTGAAATTTTGTCACCATCCGCCCACGGGCCACGGGACTACTCGTACCACGTTTCGGATTTTTTTCGGATTTTTTCGACCACCGGCCGAGATTTTGCGAATTTTTTAATTTATTATTTGAAATGTATTTTTTACGGGAAAACTACAAGTCCCAGCTCCTTGAAATTTGGTCACCATCCGCCCACGGGCCACGGGACCACTCGTACCACGTTTCGGATTTTTTCGACCACCGGCCGAGATTTTGCGAATTTTTTAATTTATTATTTGAAAAGTATTTTTTACGAGAAAACTACAAGTCCCAGCTCCTTGAAATTTGGTCACCATCCGCCCACGGGCCACGGGACCACTCGTACCACGTTTCGGATTTTTTCGACCACCGGCCGAGATTTTGCGAATTTTTTAATTTATTTTTTGAAATGTATTTTTTACGAGAAAACTACAAGTCCCAGCTCCTTGAAATTTTGTCACCATCCGCCCACGGGCCACGGGACCACTCGTACCACGTTTCGGATTTTTTCGACCACCGGCCGAGATTTTGCGAATTTTTTAATTTATTTTTTGAAATGTATTTTTTACGAGAAAACTACAAGTCCCAGCTCCTTGAAATTTGGTCACCATCCGCCCACGGGCCACGGGACCACTCGTACCACGTTTCGGATTTTTTCGACCACCGGCCGAGATTTTGCGAATTTTTTAATTTATTATTTGAAAAGTATTTTTTACGAGAAAACTACAAGTCCCAGCTCCTTGAAATTTTGTCACCATCCGCCCACGGGCCACGGGACTGCTCGTACCACGTTTCGGATTTTTTCGACCACCGGCCGAGATTTTGCGAATTTTTTAATTTATTTTTTGAAATGTATTTTTTACGAGAAAACTACAAGTCCCAGCTCCTTGAAATTTGGTCACCATCCGCCCACGGGCCACGGGACCACTCGTACCACGTTTCGGATTTTTTCGACCACCGGCCGAGATTTTGCGAATTTTTTAATTTATTATTTGAAAAGTATTTTTTACGAGAAAACTACAAGTCCCAGCTCCTTGAAATTTGGTCACCATCCGCCCACGGGCCACGGGACCACTCGTACCACGTTTCGGATTTTTTCGACCACCGGCCGAGAGTTTGCGAATTTTTTAATTTATTTTTTGAAATGTATTTTTTACGGGAAAACTACAAGTCCCAGCTCCTTGAAATTTGGTCACCATCCGCCCACGGGCCACGGGACCACTCGTACCACGTTTCGGATTTTTTCGACCACCGGCCGAGATTTTGCGAATTTTTTAATTTATTTTTTGAAATGTATTTTTTACGAGAAAACTACAAGTCCCAGCTCCTTGAAATTTGGTCACCATCCGCCCACGGGCCACGGGACCACTCGTACCACGTTTCGGATTTTTTCGACCACCGGCCGAGATTTTGCGAATTTTTTAATTTATTTTTTGAAATGTATTTTTTACGAGAAAACTACAAGTCCCAGCTCCTTGAAATTTTGTCACCATCCGCCCACGGGCCACGGGACCACTCGTACCACGTTTCGGATTTTTTCGACCACCGGCCGAGATTTTGCGAATTTTTTAATTTATTTTTTGAAATGTATTTTTTACGAGAAAACTACAAGTCCCAGCTCCTTGAAATTTGGTCACCATCCGCCCACGGGCCACGGGACCACTCGTACCACGTTTCGGATTTTTTCGACCACCGGCCGAGATTTTGCGAATTTTTTAATTTATTTTTTGAAATGTATTTTTTACGAGAAAACTACAAGTCCCAGCTCCTTGAAATTTGGTCACCATCCGCCCACGGGCCACGGGACCACTCGTACCACGTTTCGGATTTTTTCGACCACCGGCCGAGATTTTGCGAATTTTTTAATTTATTTTTTGAAATGTATTTTTTACGAGAAAACTACAAGTCCCAGCTCCTTGAAATTTGGTCACCATCCGCCCACGGGCCACGGGACCGCTCGTACCACGTTTCGGATTTTTTCGACCACCGGCCGAGATTTTGCGAATTTTTTAATTTATTTTTTGAAATGTATTTTTTACGAGAAAACTACAAGTCCCAGCTCCTTGAAATTTGGTCACCATCCGCCCACGGGCCACGGGACCGCTCGTACCACGTTTCGGATTTTTTCGACCACCGGCCGAGAGTTTGCGAATTTTTTAATTTATTTTTTGAAATGTATTTTTTACGAGAAAACTACAAGTCCGAGCTCCTTGAAATTTGGTCACCATCCGCCCACGGGCCACGGGACCACTCGTACCACGTTTCGGATTTTTTCGACCACCGGCCGAGATTTTGCGAATTTTTTAATTTATTTTTTGAAATGTATTTTTTACGAGAAAACTACAAGTCCCAGCTCCTTGAAATTTGGTCACCATCCGCCCACGGGCCACGGGACCACTCGTACCACGTTTCGGATTTTTTCGACCACCGGCCGAGATTTTGCGAATTTTTTAATTTATTATTTGAAATGTATTCTTTACGAGAAAACTACAAGTCCCAGCTCCTTGAAATTTTGTCACCATCCGCCCACAGGCCACGGGACCACTCGTACCACGTTTCGGATTTTTTCGACCACCGGCCGAGATTTTGCGAATTTTTAAATTTATTTTTTGAAATGTATTTTTTACGAGAAAACTACAAGTCCCAGCTCCTTGAAATTTTGTCACCATCCGCCCACGGGCCACGGGACCACTCGTACCACGTTTCGGATTTTTTCGACCACCGGCCGAGATTTTGCGAATTTTTTAATTTATTTTTTGAAATGTATTTTTTACGGGAAAACTACAAGTCCCAGCTCCTTGAAATTTTGTCACCATCCGCCCACGGGCCACGGGACCACTCGTACCACGTTTCGGATTTTTTCGACCACCGGCCGAGAGTTTGCGAATTTTTTAATTTATTTTTTGAAATGTATTTTTTACGGGAAAACTACAAGTCCCAGCTCCTTGAAATTTTGTCACCATCCGCCCACGGGCCACGGGACCACTCGTACCACGTTTCGGATTTTTTCGACCACCGGCCGAGATTTTGCGAATTTTTTAATTTATTTTTTGAAATGTATTTTTTACGAGAAAACTACAAGTCCCAGCTCCTTGAAATTTTGTCACCATCCGCCCACGGGCCACGGGACCACTCGTACCACGTTTCGGATTTTTTCGACCACCGGCCGAGATTTTGCGAATTTTTTAATTTATTTTTTGAAATGTATTTTTTACGAGAAAACTACAAGTCCCAGCTCCTTGAAATTTGGTCACCATCCGCCCACGGGCCACGGGACCACTCGTACCACGTTTCGGATTTTTTCGACCACCGGCCGAGATTTTGCGAATTTTTTAATTTATTATTTGAAAAGTATTTTTTACGAGAAAACTACAAGTCCCAGCTCCTTGAAATTTTGTCACCATCCGCCCACGGGCCACGGGACTGCTCGTACCACGTTTCGGATTTTTTCGACCACCGGCCGAGATTTTGCGAATTTTTTAATTTATTTTTTGAAATGTATTTTTTACGAGAAAACTACAAGTCCCAGCTCCTTGAAATTTGGTCACCATCCGCCCACGGGCCACGGGACCACTCGTACCACGTTTCGGATTTTTTCGACCACCGGCCAAGATTTTGCGAATTTTTTAATTTATTATTTGAAAAGTATTTTTTACGAGAAAACTACAAGTCCCAGCTCCTTGAAATTTGGTCACCATCCGCCCACGGGCCACGGGACCACTCGTACCACGTTTCGGATTTTTTCGACCACCGGCCGAGATTTTGCGAATTTTTTAATTTATTATTTGAAATGTATTTTTTACGAGAAAACTACAAGTCCCAGCTCCTTGAAATTTGGTCACCATCCGCCCACGGGCCACGGGACCACTCGTACCACGTTTCGGATTTTTTCGACCACCGGCCGAGATTTTGCGAATTTTTTAATTTATTATTTGAAATGTATTTTTTACGAGAAAACTACAAGTCCCAGCTCCTTGAAATTTTGTCACCATCCGCCCACGGGCCACGGGACCACTCGTACCACGTTTCGGATTTTTTCGACCACCGGCCGAGATTTTGCGAATTTTTAAATTTATTTTTTGAAATGTATTTTTTACGAGAAAACTACAAGTCCCAGCTCCTTGAAATTTTGTCACCATCCGCCCACGGGCCACGGGACCACTCGTACCACATTTCGGATTTTTTCGACCACCGGCCGAGATTTTGCGAATTTTTTAATTTATTATTTGAAATGTATTTTTTACGAGAAAACTACAAGTCCCAGCTCCTTGAAATTTTGTCACCATCCGCCCACGGGCCACGGGACCACTCGTACCACGTTTCGGATTTTTTCGACCACCGGCCGAGATTTTGCGAATTTTTTAATTTATTATTTGAAAAGTATTTTTTACGAGAAAACTACAAGTCCCAGCTCCTTGAAATTTGGTCACCATCCGCCCACGGGCCACGGGACCACTCGTACCACGTTTCGGATTTTTTCGACCACCGGCCGAGATTTTGCGAATTTTTTAATTTATTTTTTGAAATGTATTTTTTACGGGAAAACTACAAGTCCCAGCTCCTTGAAATTTGGTCACCATCCGCCCACGGGCCACGGGACCGCTCGTACCACGTTTCGGATTTTTTCGACCACCGGCCGAGAGTTTGCGAATTTTTTAATTTATTTTTTGAAATGTATTTTTTACGGGAAAACTACAAGTCCCAGCTCCTTGAAATTTGGTCACCATCCGCCCACGGGCCACGGGACCGCTCGTACCACGTTTCGGATTTTTTCGACCACCGGCCGAGATTTTGCGAATTTTTTAATTTATTTTTTGAAATGTATTTTTTACGGGAAAACTACAAGTCCCAGCTCCTTGAAATTTGGTCACCATCCGCCCACGGGCCACGGGACCGCTCGTACCACGTTTCGGATTTTTTCGACCACCGGCCGAGATTTTGCGAATTTTTTAATTTATTTTTTGAAATGTATTTTTTACGGGAAAACTACAAGTCCCAGCTCCTTGAAATTTGGTCACCATCCGCCCACGGGCCACGGGACCGCTCGTACCACGTTTCGGATTTTTTCGACCACCGGCCGAGAGTTTGCGAATTTTTTAATTTATTTTTTGAAATGTATTTTTTACGGGAAAACTACAAGTCCCAGCTCCTTGAAATTTGGTCACCATCCGCCCACGGGCCACGGGACCGCTCGTACCACGTTTCGGATTTTTTCGACCACCGGCCGAGATTTTGCGAATTTTTTAATTTATTATTAGAAAAGTATTTTTACGAGAAAACTACAAGTCCCAGCTCCTTGAAATTTGGTCACCATCCGCCCACGGGCCCCGGGACCACTCGTACCACGTTTCGGATTTTTTCGACCACCGGCCGAGATTTTGCGAATTTTTTAATTTATTATTAGAAAAGTATTTTTTACGAGAAAACTACAAGTCCCAGCTCCTTGAAATTTGGTCACCATCCGCCCACGGGCCACGGGACCACTCGTACCACGTTTCGGATTTTTTCGACCACCGGCCGAGATTTTGCGAATTTTTTAATTTATTATTTGAAAAGTATTTTTTACGAGAAAACTACAAGTCCCAGCTCCTTGAAATTTGGTCACCATCCGCCCACGGGCCACGGGACCACTCGTACCACGTTTCGGATTTTTTCGACCACCGGCCGAGATTTTGCGAATTTTTTAATTTATTATTTGAAATGTATTTTTTACGAGAAAACTACAAGTCCCAGCTCCTTGAAATTTGGTCACCATCCGCCCACGGGCCACGGGACCACTCGTACCACGTTTCGGATTTTTTCGACCACCGGCCGAGATTTTGCGAATTTTTTAATTTATTATTTGAAATGTATTTTTTACGAGAAAACTACAAGTCCCAGCTCCTTGAAATTTTGTCACCATCCGCCCACGGGCCACGGGACCACTCGTACCACGTTTCGGATTTTTTCGACCACCGGCCGAGATTTTGCGAATTTTTAAATTTATTTTTTGAAATGTATTTTTTACGAGAAAACTACAAGTCCCAGCTCCTTGAAATTTTGTCACCATCCGCCCACGGGCCACGGGACCACTCGTACCACGTTTCGGATTTTTTCGACCACCGGCCGAGATTTTGCGAATTTTTTAATTTATTATTTGAAAAGTATTTTTTACGAGAAAACTACAAGTCCCAGCTCCTTGAAATTTGGTCACCATCCGCCCACGGGCCACGGGACCACTCGTACCACGTTTCGGATTTTTTCGACCACCGGCCGAGATTTTGCGAATTTTTTAATTTATTTTTTGAAATGTATTTTTTACGGGAAAACTACAAGTCCCAGCTCCTTGAAATTTGGTCACCATCCGCCCACGGGCCACGGGACCGCTCGTACCACGTTTCGGATTTTTTCGACCACCGGCCGAGAGTTTGCGAATTTTTTAATTTATTTTTTGAAATGTATTTTTTACGGGAAAACTACAAGTCCCAGCTCCTTGAAATTTGGTCACCATCCGCCCACGGGCCACGGGACCGCTCGTACCACGTTTCGGATTTTTTCGACCACCGGCCGAGATTTTGCGAATTTTTTAATTTATTTTTTGAAATGTATTTTTTACGGGAAAACTACAAGTCCCAGCTCCTTGAAATTTGGTCACCATCCGCCCACGGGCCACGGGACCGCTCGTACCACGTTTCGGATTTTTTCGACCACCGGCCGAGAGTTTGCGAATTTTTTAATTTATTTTTTGAAATGTATTTTTTACGGGAAAACTACAAGTCCCAGCTCCTTGAAATTTGGTCACCATCCGCCCACGGGCCACGGGACCGCTCGTACCACGTTTCGGATTTTTTCGACCACCGGCCGAGATTTTGCGAATTTTTTAATTTATTATTAGAAAAGTATTTTTTACGAGAAAACTACAAGTCCCAGCTCCTTGAAATTTGGTCACCATCCGCCCACGGGCCCCGGGACCACTCGTACCACGTTTCGGATTTTTTCGACCACCGGCCGAGATTTTGCGAATTTTTTAATTTATTTTTTGAAATGTATTTTTTACGAGAAAACTACAAGTCCCAGCTCCTTGAAATTTGGTCACCATCCGCCCATGGGCCCCGGGACCACTCGTACCACGTTTCGGATTTTTTCGACCACCGGCCGAGATTTTGCGAATTTTTTAATTTATTATTAGAAAAGTATTTTTTACGAGAAAACTACAAGTCCCAGCTCCTTGAAATTTGGTCACCATCCGCCCACGGGCCCCGGGACCACTCGTACCACGTTTCGGATTTTTTCGACCACCGGCCGAGATTTTGCGAATTTTTTAATTTATTATTAGAAAAGTATTTTTTACGAGAAAACTACAAGTCCCAGCTCCTTGAAATTTGGTCACCATCCGCCCACGGGCCACGGGACCACTCGTACCACGTTTCGGATTTTTTCGACCACCGGCCGAGATTTTGCGAATTTTTTAATTTATTTTTTGAAATGTATTTTTTACGAGAAAACTACAAGTCCCAGCTCCTTGAAATTTGGTCACCATCCGCCCACGGGCCACGGGACCGCTCGTACCACGTTTCGGATTTTTTCGACCACCGGCCGAGATTTTGCGAATTTTTTAATTTATTATTTGAAATGTATTTTTTACGGGAAAACTACAAGTCCCAGCTCCTTGAAATTTGGTCACCATCCGCCCACGGGCCACGGGACCGCTCGTACCACGTTTCGGATTTTTTCGACCACCGGCCGAGATTTTGCGAATTTTTTAATTTATTATTTGAAATGTATTTTTTACGGGAAAACTACAAGTCCCAGCTCCTTGAAATTTGGTCACCATCCGCCCACGGGCCACGGGACCGCTCGTACCACGTTTCGGATTTTTTCGACCACCGGCCGAGATTTTGCGAATTTTTTAATTTATTATTTGAAATGTATTTTTTACGAGAAAACTACAAGTCCCAGCTCCTTGAAATTTGGTCACCATCCGCCCACGGGCCACGGGACCGCTCGTACCACGTTTCGGATTTTTTCGACCACCGGCCGAGATTTTGCGAATTTTTTAATTTATTTTTTGAAATGTATTTTTTACGGGAAAACTACAAGTCCCAGCTCCTTGAAATTTGGTCACCATCCGCCCACGGGCCACGGGACCGCTCGTACCACGTTTCGGATTTTTTCGACCACCGGCCGAGATTTTGCGAATTTTTTAATTTATTTTTTGAAATGTATTTTTTACGGGAAAACTACAAGTCCCAGCTCCTTGAAATTTGGTCACCATCCGCCCACGGGCCACGGGACCGCTCGTACCACGTTTCGGATTTTTTCGACCACCGGCCGAGATTTTGCGAATTTTTTAATTTATTTTTTGAAATGTATTTTTTACGGGAAAACTACAAGTCCCAGCTCCTTGAAATTTGGTCACCATCCGCCCACGGGCCACGGGACCGCTCGTACCACGTTTCGGATTTTTTCGACCACCGGCCGAGATTTTGCGAATTTTTTAATTTATTTTTTGAAATGTATTTTTTACGGGAAAACTACAAGTCCCAGCTCCTTGAAATTTGGTCACCATCCGCCCACGGGCCACGGGACCGCTCGTACCACGTTTCGGATTTTTTCGACCACCGGCCGAGATTTTGCGAATTTTTTAATTTATTTTTTGAAATGTATTTTTTACGGGAAAACTACAAGTCCCAGCTCCTTGAAATTTGGTCACCATCCGCCCACGGGCCACGGGACCGCTCGTACCACGTTTCGGATTTTTTCGACCACCGGCCGAGATTTTGCGAATTTTTTAATTTATTTTTTGAAATGTATTTTTTACGGGAAAACTACAAGTCCCAGCTCCTTGAAATTTGGTCACCATCCGCCCACGGGCCACGGGACCGCTCGTACCACGTTTCGGATTTTTTCGACCACCGGCCGAGATTTTGCGAATTTTTTAATTTATTTTTTGAAATGTATTTTTTACGGGAAAACTACAAGTCCCAGCTCCTTGAAATTTGGTCACCATCCGCCCACGGGCCACGGGACCGCTCGTACCACGTTTCGGATTTTTTCGACCACCGGCCGAGATTTTGCGAATTTTTTAATTTATTATTTGAAAAGTATTTTTACGGGAAAACTACAAGTCCCAGCTCCTTGAAATTTGGTCACCATCCGCCCACGGGCCACGGGACCGCTCGTACCACGTTTCGGATTTTTTTCGACCACCGGCCGAGAGTTTGCGAATTTTTTAATTTATTATTTGAAAAGTATTTTTTACGGGAAAACTACAAGTCCCAGCTCCTTGAAATTTGGTCACCATCCGCCCACGGGCCACGGGACCGCTCGTACCACGTTTCGGATTTTTTCGACCACCGGCCGAGAGTTTGCGAATTTTTTAATTTATTTTTTGAAATGTATTTTTTACGGGAAAACTACAAGTCCCAGCTCCTTGAAATTTGGTCACCATCCGCCCACGGGCCACGGGACCGCTCGTACCACGTTTCGGATTTTTTCGACCACCGGCCGAGAGTTTGCGAATTTTTTAATTTATTTTTTGAAATGTATTTTTTACGAGAAAACTACAAGTCCCAGCTCCTTGAAATTTGGTCACCATCCGCCCACGGGCCACGGGACCGCTCGTACCACGTTTCGGATTTTTTCGACCACCGGCCGAGATTTTGCGAATTTTTTAATTTATTATAATTTGGTCACCATCCGCCCACGGGCCACGGGACCACTCGTACCACGTTTCGGATTTTTTCGACCACCGGCCGAGATTTTGCGAATTTTTTAATTTATTTTTTGAAATGTATTTTTTACGAGAAAACTACAAGTCCCAGCTCCTTGAAATTTGGTCACCATCCGCCCACGGGCCACGGGACCACTCGTACCACGTTTCGGATTTTTTCGACCACCGGCCGAGATTTTGCGAATTTTTTAATTTATTTTTTGAAATGTATTTTTTACGAGAAAACTACAAGTCCCAGCTCCTTGAAATTTGGTCACCCTCCGCCCACGGGCCACGGGACCACTCGTACCACGTTTCGGATTTTTTCGACCACCGGCCGAGATTTTGCGAATTTTTTTCATTTATTTTTTGAAATGTATTTTTTACGAGAAAACTACAAGTCCCAGCTCCTTGAAATTTGGTCACCATCCGCCCACGGGCCACGGGACCGCTCGTACCACGTTTCGGATTTTTTCGACCACCGGCCGAGATTTTGCGAATTTTTTAATTTATTTTTTGAAATGTATTTTTTACGAGAAAACTACAAGTCCCAGCTCCTTGAAATTTGGTCACCATCCGCCCACGGGCCACGGGACCGCTCGTACCACGTTTCGGATTTTTTCGACCACCGGCCGAGAGTTTGCGAATTTTTTAATTTATTTTTTGAAATGTATTTTTTACGGGAAAACTACAAGTCCCAGCTCCTTGAAATTTGGTCACCATCCGCCCACGGGCCACGGGACCGCTCGTACCACGTTTCGGATTTTTTCGACCACCGGCCGAGATTTTGCGAATTTTTTAATTTATTTTTTGAAATGTATTTTTTACGGGAAAACTACAAGTCCCAGCTCCTTGAAATTTGGTCACCATCCGCCCACGGGCCACGGGACCGCTCGTACCACGTTTCGGATTTTTTCGACCACCGGCCGAGATTTTGCGAATTTTTTAATTTATTTTTTGAAATGTATTTTTTACGGGAAAACTACAAGTCCCAGCTCCTTGAAATTTGGTCACCATCCGCCCACGGGCCACGGGACCGCTCGTACCACGTTTCGGATTTTTTCGACCACCGGCCGAGAGTTTGCGAATTTTTTAATTTATTTTTTGAAATGTATTTTTTACGGGAAAACTACAAGTCCCAGCTCCTTGAAATTTGGTCACCATCCGCCCACGGGCCACGGGACCGCTCGTACCACGTTTCGGATTTTTTCGACCACCGGCCGAGAGTTTGCGAATTTTTTAATTTATTTTTTGAAATGTATTTTTTACGAGAAAACTACAAGTCCCAGCTCCTTGAAATTTGGTCACCATCCGCCCACGGGCCACGGGACCACTCGTACCACGTTTCGGATTTTTTCGACCACCGGCCGAGATTTTGCGAATTTTTTAATTTATTATTAGAAAAGTATTTTTTACGAGAAAACTACAAGTCCCAGCTCCTTGAAATTTGGTCACCATCCGCCCACGGGCCACGGGACCGCTCGTACCACGTTTCGGATTTTTTCGACCACCGGCCGAGATTTTGCGAATTTTTTAATTTATTATTAGAAAAGTATTTTTTACGAGAAAACTACAAGTCCCAGCTCCTTGAAATTTGGTCACCATCCGCCCACGGGCCACGGGACCGCTCGTACCACGTTTCGGATTTTTTCGACCACCGGCCGAGATTTTGCGAATTTTTAAATTTATTTTTTGAAATGTATTTTTTACGAGAAAACTACAAGTCCCAGCTCCTTGAAATTTGGTCACCATCCGCCCACGGGCCACGGGACCGCTCGTACCACGTTTCGGATTTTTTCGACCACCGGCCGAGATTTTGCGAATTTTTTAATTTATTTTTTGAAATGTATTTTTTACGGGAAAACTACAAGTCCCAGCTCCTTGAAATTTGGTCACCATCCGCCCACGGGCCACGGGACCGCTCGTACCACGTTTCGGATTTTTTCGACCACCGGCCGAGAGTTTGCGAATTTTTTAATTTATTTTTTGAAATGTATTTTTTACGGGAAAACTACAAGTCCCAGCTCCTTGAAATTTGGTCACCATCCGCCCACGGGCCACGGGACCGCTCGTACCACGTTTCGGATTTTTTCGACCACCGGCCGAGAGTTTGCGAATTTTTTAATTTATTTTTTGAAATGTATTTTTTACGAGAAAACTACAAGTCCCAGCTCCTTGAAATTTGGTCACCATCCGCCCACGGGCCACGGGACCACTCGTACCACGTTTCGGATTTTTTCGACCACCGGCCGAGATTTTGCGAATTTTTTAATTTATTATTAGAAAAGTATTTTTTACGAGAAAACTACAAGTCCCAGCTCCTTGAAATTTGGTCACCATCCGCCCACGGGCCACGGGACCACTCGTACCACGTTTCGGATTTTTTCGACCACCGGCCGAGATTTTGCGAATTTTTAAATTTATTATTAGAAAAGTATTTTTTACGAGAAAACTACAAGTCCCAGCTCCTTGAAATTTGGTCACCATCCGCCCACGGGCCCCGGGACCACTCGTACCACGTTTCGGATTTTTTCGACCACCGGCCGAGATTTTGCGAATTTTTTAATTTATTATTAGAAAAGTATTTTTTTACGAGAAAACTACAAGTCCCAGCTCCTTGAAATTTGGTCACCATCCGCCCACGGGCCACGGGACCGCTCGTACCACGTTTCGGATTTTTTCGACCACCGGCCGAGATTTTGCGAATTTTTAAATTTATTTTTTGAAATGTATTTTTTACGAGAAAACTACAAGTCCCAGCTCCTTGAAATTTGGTCACCATCCGCCCACGGGCCACGGGACCGCTCGTACCACGTTTCGGATTTTTTCGACCACCGGCCGAGATTTTGCGAATTTTTAAATTTATTATTTGAAATGTATTTTTTACGGGAAAACTACAAGTCCCAGCTCCTTGAAATTTGGTCACCATCCGCCCACGGGCCACGGGACCGCTCGTACCACGTTTCGGATTTTTTCGACCACCGGCCGAGATTTTGCGAATTTTTTAATTTATTATTTGAAATGTATTTTTTACGGGAAAACTACAAGTCCCAGCTCCTTGAAATTTGGTCACCATCCGCCCACGGGCCACGGGACCGCTCGTACCACGTTTCGGATTTTTTCGACCACCGGCCGAGATTTTGCGAATTTTTTAATTTATTATTTGAAATGTATTTTTTACGAGAAAACTACAAGTCCCAGCTCCTTGAAATTTGGTCACCATCCGCCCACGGGCCACGGGACCGCTCGTACCACGTTTCGGATTTTTTCGACCACCGGCCGAGATTTTGCGAATTTTTTAATTTATTTTTTGAAATGTATTTTTTACGAGAAAACTACAAGTCCCAGCTCCTTGAAATTTGGTCACCATCCGCCCACGGGCCACGGGACCGCTCGTACCACGTTTCGGATTTTTTCGACCACCGGCCGAGATTTTGCGAATTTTTTAATTTATTTTTTGAAATGTATTTTTTACGGGAAAACTACAAGTCCCAGCTCCTTGAAATTTGGTCACCATCCGCCCACGGGCCACGGGACCGCTCGTACCACGTTTCGGATTTTTTCGACCACCGGCCGAGATTTTGCGAATTTTTTAATTTATTTTATGAAATGTATTTTTTACGGGAAAACTACAAGTCCCAGCTCCTTGAAATTTGGTCACCATCCGCCCACGGGCCACGGGACCGCTCGTACCACGTTTCGGATTTTTTCGACCACCGGCCGAGATTTTGCGAATTTTTTAATTTATTTTTTGAAATGTATTTTTTACGGGAAAACTACAAGTCCCAGCTCCTTGAAATTTGGTCACCATCCGCCCACGGGCCACGGGACCGCTCGTACCACGTTTCGGATTTTTTCGACCACCGGCCGAGATTTTGCGAATTTTTTAATTTATTTTTTGAAATGTATTTTTTACGGGAAAACTACAAGTCCCAGCTCCTTGAAATTTGGTCACCATCCGCCCACGGGCCACGGGACCGCTCGTACCACGTTTCGGATTTTTTCGACCACCGGCCGAGATTTTGCGAATTTTTTAATTTATTTTTTGAAATGTATTTTTTACGGGAAAACTACAAGTCCCAGCTCCTTGAAATTTGGTCACCATCCGCCCACGGGCTACGGGACCGCTCGTACCACGTTTCGGATTTTTTCGACCACCGGCCGAGATTTTGCGAATTTTTTAATTTATTTTTTGAAATGTATTTTTTACGGGAAAACTACAAGTCCCAGCTCCTTGAAATTTGGTCACCATCCGCCCACGGGCCACGGGACCGCTCGTACCACGTTTCGGATTTTTTCGACCACCGGCCGAGATTTTGCGAATTTTTTAATTTATTTTTTGAAATGTATTTTTTACGGGAAAACTACAAGTCCCAGCTCCTTGAAATTTGGTCACCATCCGCCCACGGGCCACGGGACCGCTCGTACCACGTTTCGGATTTTTTTCGACCACCGGCCGAGATTTTGCGAATTTTTTAATTTATTATTTGAAATGTATTTTTTACGGGAAAACTACAAGTCCCAGCTCCTTGAAATTTGGTCACCATCCGCCCACGGGCCACGGGACCGCTCGTACCACGTTTCGGATTTTTTTCGACCACCGGCCGAGATTTTGCGAATTTTTTAATTTATTTTTTGAAATGTATTTTTTACGGGAAAACTACAAGTCCCAGCTCCTTGAAATTTGGTCACCATCCGCCCACGGGCCACGGGACCGCTCGTACCACATTTCGGATTTTTTCGACCACCGGCCGAGATTTTGCGAATTTTTTAATTTATTTTTTGAAATGTATTTTTTACGGGAAAACTACAAGTCCCAGCTCCTTGAAATTTGGTCACCATCCGCCCACGGGCCACGGGACCGCTCGTACCACGTTTCGGATTTTTTCGACCACCGGCCGAGATTTTGCGAATTTTTTAATTTATTTTTTGAAATGTATTTTTTACGGGAAAACTACAAGTCCCAGCTCCTTGAAATTTGGTCACCATCCGCCCACGGGCCACGGGACCGCTCGTACCACGTTTCGGATTTTTTTCGACCACCGGCCGAGATTTTGCGAATTTTTTAATTTATTATTTGAAAAGTATTTTTTACGGGAAAACTACAAGTCCCAGCTCCTTGAAATTTGGTCACCATCCGCCCACGGGCCACGGGACCGCTCGTACCACGTTTCGGATTTTTTTCGACCACCGGCCGAGATTTTGCGAATTTTTTAATTTATTATTTGAAAAGTATTTTTTTACGGGAAAACTACAAGTCCCAGCTCCTTGAAATTTGGTCACCATCCGCCCACGGGCCACGGGACCGCTCGTACCACGTTTCGGATTTTTTCGACCACCGGCCGAGAGTTTGCGAATTTTTTAATTTATTTTTTGAAATGTATTTTTTACGAGAAAACTACAAGTCCCAGCTCCTTGAAATTTGGTCACCATCCGCCCACGGGCCACGGGACCGCTCGTACCACGTTTCGGATTTTTTCGACCACCGGCCGAGAGTTTGCGAATTTTTTAATTTATTTTTTGAAATGTATTTTTTACGAGAAAACTACAAGTCCCAGCTCCTTGAAATTTGGTCACCATCCGCCCACGGGCCACGGGACCGCTCGTACCACGTTTCGGATTTTTTCGACCACCGGCCGAGATTTTGCGAATTTTTTAATTTATTTTTTGAAATGTATTTTTTACGGGAAAACTACAAGTCCCAGCTCCTTGAAATTTGGTCACCATCCGCCCACGGGCCACGGGACCGCTCGTACCACGTTTCGGATTTTTTCGACCACCGGCCGAGATTTTGCGAATTTTTTAATTTATTTTTTGAAATGTATTTTTTACGGGAAAACTACAAGTCCCAGCTCCTTGAAATTTGGTCACCATCCGCCCACGGGCCACGGGACCGCTCGTACCACGTTTCGGATTTTTTCGACCACCGGCCGAGATTTTGCGAATTTTTTAATTTATTTTTTGAAATGTATTTTTTACGGGAAAACTACAAGTCCCAGCTCCTTGAAATTTGGTCACCATCCGCCCACGGGCCACGGGACCGCTCGTACCACGTTTCGGATTTTTTCGACCACCGGCCGAGATTTTGCGAATTTTTTAATTTATTATTTGAAATGTATTTTTTACGAGAAAACTACAAGTCCCAGCTCCTTGAAATTTGGTCACCATCCGCCCACGGGCCACGGGACCGCTCGTACCACGTTTCGGATTTTTTCGACCACCGGCCGAGATTTTGCGAATTTTTTAATTTATTTTTTGAAATGTATTTTTTACGGGAAAACTACAAGTCCCAGCTCCTTGAAATTTGGTCACCATCCGCCCACGGGCCACGGGACCGCTCGTACCACGTTTCGGATTTTTTCGACCACCGGCCGAGATTTTGCGAATTTTTTAATTTATTTTTTGAAATGTATTTTTTACGGGAAAACTACAAGTCCCAGCTCCTTGAAATTTGGTCACCATCCGCCCACGGGCCACGGGACCGCTCGTACCACGTTTCGGATTTTTTCGACCACCGGCCGAGATTTTGCGAATTTTTTAATTTATTTTTTGAAATGTATTTTTTACGGGAAAACTACAAGTCCCAGCTCCTTGAAATTTGGTCACCATCCGCCCACGGGCCACGGGACCGCTCGTACCACGTTTCGGATTTTTTCGACCACCGGCCGAGATTTTGCGAATTTTTTAATTTATTTTTTGAAATGTATTTTTTACGGGAAAACTACAAGTCCCAGCTCCTTGAAATTTGGTCACCATCCGCCCACGGGCCACGGGACCGCTCGTACCACGTTTCGGATTTTTTCGACCACCGGCCGAGATTTTGCGAATTTTTTAATTTATTTTTTGAAATGTATTTTTTACGGGAAAACTACAAGTCCCAGCTCCTTGAAATTTGGTCACCATCCGCCCACGGGCCACGGGACCGCTCGTACCACGTTTCGGATTTTTTCGACCACCGGCCGAGATTTTGCGAATTTTTTAATTTATTTTTTGAAATGTATTTTTTACGGGAAAACTACAAGTCCCAGCTCCTTGAAATTTGGTCACCATCCGCCCACGGGCCACGGGACCGCTCGTACCACGTTTCGGATTTTTTCGACCACCGGCCGAGATTTTGCGAATTTTTTAATTTATTTTTTGAAATGTATTTTTTACGGGAAAACTACAAGTCCCAGCTCCTTGAAATTTGGTCACCATCCGCCCACGGGCCACGGGACCGCTCGTACCACGTTTCGGATTTTTTCGACCACCGGCCGAGATTTTGCGAATTTTTTAATTTATTATTTGAAAAGTATTTTTACGGGAAAACTACAAGTCCCAGCTCCTTGAAATTTGGTCACCATCCGCCCACGGGCCACGGGACCGCTCGTACCACGTTTCGGATTTTTTTCGACCACCGGCCGAGAGTTTGCGAATTTTTTAATTTATTATTTGAAAAGTATTTTTTACGGGAAAACTACAAGTCCCAGCTCCTTGAAATTTGGTCACCATCCGCCCACGGGCCACGGGACCGCTCGTACCACGTTTCGGATTTTTTCGACCACCGGCCGAGAGTTTGCGAATTTTTTAATTTATTTTTTGAAATGTATTTTTTACGGGAAAACTACAAGTCCCAGCTCCTTGAAATTTGGTCACCATCCGCCCACGGGCCACGGGACCGCTCGTACCACGTTTCGGATTTTTTCGACCACCGGCCGAGAGTTTGCGAATTTTTTAATTTATTTTTTGAAATGTATTTTTTACGAGAAAACTACAAGTCCCAGCTCCTTGAAATTTGGTCACCATCCGCCCACGGGCCACGGGACCGCTCGTACCACGTTTCGGATTTTTTCGACCACCGGCCGAGATTTTGCGAATTTTTTAATTTATTATAATTTGGTCACCATCCGCCCACGGGCCACGGGACCACTCGTACCACGTTTCGGATTTTTTCGACCACCGGCCGAGATTTTGCGAATTTTTTAATTTATTTTTTGAAATGTATTTTTTACGAGAAAACTACAAGTCCCAGCTCCTTGAAATTTGGTCACCATCCGCCCACGGGCCACGGGACCACTCGTACCACGTTTCGGATTTTTTCGACCACCGGCCGAGATTTTGCGAATTTTTTAATTTATTTTTTGAAATGTATTTTTTACGAGAAAACTACAAGTCCCAGCTCCTTGAAATTTGGTCACCCTCCGCCCACGGGCCACGGGACCACTCGTACCACGTTTCGGATTTTTTCGACCACCGGCCGAGATTTTGCGAATTTTTTTCATTTATTTTTTGAAATGTATTTTTTACGAGAAAACTACAAGTCCCAGCTCCTTGAAATTTGGTCACCATCCGCCCACGGGCCACGGGACCGCTCGTACCACGTTTCGGATTTTTTCGACCACCGGCCGAGATTTTGCGAATTTTTTAATTTATTTTTTGAAATGTATTTTTTACGAGAAAACTACAAGTCCCAGCTCCTTGAAATTTGGTCACCATCCGCCCACGGGCCACGGGACCGCTCGTACCACGTTTCGGATTTTTTCGACCACCGGCCGAGAGTTTGCGAATTTTTTAATTTATTTTTTGAAATGTATTTTTTACGGGAAAACTACAAGTCCCAGCTCCTTGAAATTTGGTCACCATCCGCCCACGGGCCACGGGACCGCTCGTACCACGTTTCGGATTTTTTCGACCACCGGCCGAGATTTTGCGAATTTTTTAATTTATTTTTTGAAATGTATTTTTTACGGGAAAACTACAAGTCCCAGCTCCTTGAAATTTGGTCACCATCCGCCCACGGGCCACGGGACCGCTCGTACCACGTTTCGGATTTTTTCGACCACCGGCCGAGATTTTGCGAATTTTTTAATTTATTTTTTGAAATGTATTTTTTACGGGAAAACTACAAGTCCCAGCTCCTTGAAATTTGGTCACCATCCGCCCACGGGCCACGGGACCGCTCGTACCACGTTTCGGATTTTTTCGACCACCGGCCGAGAGTTTGCGAATTTTTTAATTTATTTTTTGAAATGTATTTTTTACGGGAAAACTACAAGTCCCAGCTCCTTGAAATTTGGTCACCATCCGCCCACGGGCCACGGGACCGCTCGTACCACGTTTCGGATTTTTTCGACCACCGGCCGAGAGTTTGCGAATTTTTTAATTTATTTTTTGAAATGTATTTTTTACGAGAAAACTACAAGTCCCAGCTCCTTGAAATTTGGTCACCATCCGCCCACGGGCCACGGGACCACTCGTACCACGTTTCGGATTTTTTCGACCACCGGCCGAGATTTTGCGAATTTTTTAATTTATTATTAGAAAAGTATTTTTTACGAGAAAACTACAAGTCCCAGCTCCTTGAAATTTGGTCACCATCCGCCCACGGGCCACGGGACCGCTCGTACCACGTTTCGGATTTTTTCGACCACCGGCCGAGATTTTGCGAATTTTTTAATTTATTATTAGAAAAGTATTTTTTACGAGAAAACTACAAGTCCCAGCTCCTTGAAATTTGGTCACCATCCGCCCACGGGCCACGGGACCGCTCGTACCACGTTTCGGATTTTTTCGACCACCGGCCGAGATTTTGCGAATTTTTAAATTTATTTTTTGAAATGTATTTTTTACGAGAAAACTACAAGTCCCAGCTCCTTGAAATTTGGTCACCATCCGCCCACGGGCCACGGGACCGCTCGTACCACGTTTCGGATTTTTTCGACCACCGGCCGAGATTTTGCGAATTTTTTAATTTATTTTTTGAAATGTATTTTTTACGGGAAAACTACAAGTCCCAGCTCCTTGAAATTTGGTCACCATCCGCCCACGGGCCACGGGACCGCTCGTACCACGTTTCGGATTTTTTCGACCACCGGCCGAGAGTTTGCGAATTTTTTAATTTATTTTTTGAAATGTATTTTTTACGGGAAAACTACAAGTCCCAGCTCCTTGAAATTTGGTCACCATCCGCCCACGGGCCACGGGACCGCTCGTACCACGTTTCGGATTTTTTCGACCACCGGCCGAGAGTTTGCGAATTTTTTAATTTATTTTTTGAAATGTATTTTTTACGAGAAAACTACAAGTCCCAGCTCCTTGAAATTTGGTCACCATCCGCCCACGGGCCACGGGACCACTCGTACCACGTTTCGGATTTTTTCGACCACCGGCCGAGATTTTGCGAATTTTTTAATTTATTATTAGAAAAGTATTTTTTACGAGAAAACTACAAGTCCCAGCTCCTTGAAATTTGGTCACCATCCGCCCACGGGCCACGGGACCACTCGTACCACGTTTCGGATTTTTTCGACCACCGGCCGAGATTTTGCGAATTTTTAAATTTATTATTAGAAAAGTATTTTTTACGAGAAAACTACAAGTCCCAGCTCCTTGAAATTTGGTCACCATCCGCCCACGGGCCCCGGGACCACTCGTACCACGTTTCGGATTTTTTCGACCACCGGCCGAGATTTTGCGAATTTTTTAATTTATTATTAGAAAAGTATTTTTTTACGAGAAAACTACAAGTCCCAGCTCCTTGAAATTTGGTCACCATCCGCCCACGGGCCACGGGACCGCTCGTACCACGTTTCGGATTTTTTCGACCACCGGCCGAGATTTTGCGAATTTTTAAATTTATTTTTTGAAATGTATTTTTTACGAGAAAACTACAAGTCCCAGCTCCTTGAAATTTGGTCACCATCCGCCCACGGGCCACGGGACCGCTCGTACCACGTTTCGGATTTTTTCGACCACCGGCCGAGATTTTGCGAATTTTTAAATTTATTATTTGAAATGTATTTTTTACGGGAAAACTACAAGTCCCAGCTCCTTGAAATTTGGTCACCATCCGCCCACGGGCCACGGGACCGCTCGTACCACGTTTCGGATTTTTTCGACCACCGGCCGAGATTTTGCGAATTTTTTAATTTATTATTTGAAATGTATTTTTTACGGGAAAACTACAAGTCCCAGCTCCTTGAAATTTGGTCACCATCCGCCCACGGGCCACGGGACCGCTCGTACCACGTTTCGGATTTTTTCGACCACCGGCCGAGATTTTGCGAATTTTTTAATTTATTATTTGAAATGTATTTTTTACGAGAAAACTACAAGTCCCAGCTCCTTGAAATTTGGTCACCATCCGCCCACGGGCCACGGGACCGCTCGTACCACGTTTCGGATTTTTTCGACCACCGGCCGAGATTTTGCGAATTTTTTAATTTATTTTTTGAAATGTATTTTTTACGAGAAAACTACAAGTCCCAGCTCCTTGAAATTTGGTCACCATCCGCCCACGGGCCACGGGACCGCTCGTACCACGTTTCGGATTTTTTCGACCACCGGCCGAGATTTTGCGAATTTTTTAATTTATTTTTTGAAATGTATTTTTTACGGGAAAACTACAAGTCCCAGCTCCTTGAAATTTGGTCACCATCCGCCCACGGGCCACGGGACCGCTCGTACCACGTTTCGGATTTTTTCGACCACCGGCCGAGATTTTGCGAATTTTTTAATTTATTTTATGAAATGTATTTTTTACGGGAAAACTACAAGTCCCAGCTCCTTGAAATTTGGTCACCATCCGCCCACGGGCCACGGGACCGCTCGTACCACGTTTCGGATTTTTTCGACCACCGGCCGAGATTTTGCGAATTTTTTAATTTATTTTTTGAAATGTATTTTTTACGGGAAAACTACAAGTCCCAGCTCCTTGAAATTTGGTCACCATCCGCCCACGGGCCACGGGACCGCTCGTACCACGTTTCGGATTTTTTCGACCACCGGCCGAGATTTTGCGAATTTTTTAATTTATTTTTTGAAATGTATTTTTTACGGGAAAACTACAAGTCCCAGCTCCTTGAAATTTGGTCACCATCCGCCCACGGGCCACGGGACCGCTCGTACCACGTTTCGGATTTTTTCGACCACCGGCCGAGATTTTGCGAATTTTTTAATTTATTTTTTGAAATGTATTTTTTACGGGAAAACTACAAGTCCCAGCTCCTTGAAATTTGGTCACCATCCGCCCACGGGCTACGGGACCGCTCGTACCACGTTTCGGATTTTTTCGACCACCGGCCGAGATTTTGCGAATTTTTTAATTTATTTTTTGAAATGTATTTTTTACGGGAAAACTACAAGTCCCAGCTCCTTGAAATTTGGTCACCATCCGCCCACGGGCCACGGGACCGCTCGTACCACGTTTCGGATTTTTTCGACCACCGGCCGAGATTTTGCGAATTTTTTAATTTATTTTTTGAAATGTATTTTTTACGGGAAAACTACAAGTCCCAGCTCCTTGAAATTTGGTCACCATCCGCCCACGGGCCACGGGACCGCTCGTACCACGTTTCGGATTTTTTTCGACCACCGGCCGAGATTTTGCGAATTTTTTAATTTATTATTTGAAATGTATTTTTTACGGGAAAACTACAAGTCCCAGCTCCTTGAAATTTGGTCACCATCCGCCCACGGGCCACGGGACCGCTCGTACCACGTTTCGGATTTTTTTCGACCACCGGCCGAGATTTTGCGAATTTTTTAATTTATTTTTTGAAATGTATTTTTTACGGGAAAACTACAAGTCCCAGCTCCTTGAAATTTGGTCACCATCCGCCCACGGGCCACGGGACCGCTCGTACCACATTTCGGATTTTTTCGACCACCGGCCGAGATTTTGCGAATTTTTTAATTTATTTTTTGAAATGTATTTTTTACGGGAAAACTACAAGTCCCAGCTCCTTGAAATTTGGTCACCATCCGCCCACGGGCCACGGGACCGCTCGTACCACGTTTCGGATTTTTTCGACCACCGGCCGAGATTTTGCGAATTTTTTAATTTATTTTTTGAAATGTATTTTTTACGGGAAAACTACAAGTCCCAGCTCCTTGAAATTTGGTCACCATCCGCCCACGGGCCACGGGACCGCTCGTACCACGTTTCGGATTTTTTTCGACCACCGGCCGAGATTTTGCGAATTTTTTAATTTATTATTTGAAAAGTATTTTTTACGGGAAAACTACAAGTCCCAGCTCCTTGAAATTTGGTCACCATCCGCCCACGGGCCACGGGACCGCTCGTACCACGTTTCGGATTTTTTTCGACCACCGGCCGAGATTTTGCGAATTTTTTAATTTATTATTTGAAAAGTATTTTTTTACGGGAAAACTACAAGTCCCAGCTCCTTGAAATTTGGTCACCATCCGCCCACGGGCCACGGGACCGCTCGTACCACGTTTCGGATTTTTTCGACCACCGGCCGAGATTTTGCGAATTTTTTAATTTATTTTTTGAAATGTATTTTTTACGGGAAAACTACAAGTCCCAGCTCCTTGAAATTTGGTCACCATCCGCCCACGGGCCACGGGACCGCTCGTACCACGTTTCGGATTTTTTCGACCACCGGCCGAGATTTTGCGAATTTTTTAATTTATTTTTTGAAATGTATTTTTTACGGGAAAACTACAAGTCCCAGCTCCTTGAAATTTGGTCACCATCCGCCCACGGGCCACGGGACCGCTCGTACCACGTTTCGGATTTTTTTCGACCACCGGCCGAGATTTTGCGAATTTTTTAATTTATTATTTGAAATGTATTTTTTACGGGAAAACTACAAGTCCCAGCTCCTTGAAATTTGGTCACCATCCGCCCACGGGCCACGGGACCGCTCGTACCACGTTTCGGATTTTTTTCGACCACCGGCCGAGATTTTGCGAATTTTTTAATTTATTTTTTGAAATGTATTTTTTACGGGAAAACTACAAGTCCCAGCTCCTTGAAATTTGGTCACCATCCGCCCACGGGCCACGGGACCGCTCGTACCACGTTTCGGATTTTTTCGACCACCGGCCGAGATTTTGCGAATTTTTTAATTTATTTTTTGAAATGTATTTTTTACGGGAAAACTACAAGTCCCAGCTCCTTGAAATTTGGTCACCATCCGCCCACGGGCCACGGGACCGCTCGTACCACGTTTCGGATTTTTTCGACCACCGGCCGAGATTTTGCGAATTTTTTAATTTATTTTTTGAAATGTATTTTTTACGGGAAAACTACAAGTCCCAGCTCCTTGAAATTTGGTCACCATCCGCCCACTGGCCACTGGACCGCTCGTACCACGTTTCGGATTTTTTCGACCACCGGCCGAGATTTTGCGAATTTTTTAATTTATTTTTTGAAATGTATTTTTTACGGGAAAACTACAAGTCCCAGCTCCTTGAAATTTGGTCACCATCCGCCCACGGGCCACGGGACCGCTCGTACCACGTTTCGGATTTTTTTCGACCACCGGCCGAGATTTTGCGAATTTTTTAATTTATTATTTGAAAAGTATTTTTTACGGGAAAACTACAAGTCCCAGCTCCTTGAAATTTGGTCACCATCCGCCCACGGGCCACGGGACCGCTCGTACCACGTTTCGGATTTTTTTCGACCACCGGCCGAGATTTTGCGAATTTTTTAATTTATTATTTGAAAAGTATTTTTTTACGGGAAAACTACAAGTCCCAGCTCCTTGAAATTTGGTCACCATCCGCCCACGGGCCACGGGACCGCTCGTACCACGTTTCGGATTTTTTCGACCACCGGCCGAGAGTTTGCGAATTTTTTAATTTATTTTTTGAAATGTATTTTTTACGAGAAAACTACAAGTCCCAGCTCCTTGAAATTTGGTCACCATCCGCCCACGGGCCACGGGACCGCTCGTACCACGTTTCGGATTTTTTCGACCACCGGCCGAGAGTTTGCGAATTTTTTAATTTATTTTTTGAAATGTATTTTTTACGAGAAAACTACAAGTCCCAGCTCCTTGAAATTTGGTCACCATCCGCCCACGGGCCACGGGACCGCTCGTACCACGTTTCGGATTTTTTCGACCACCGGCCGAGATTTTGCGAATTTTTTAATTTATTTTTTGAAATGTATTTTTTAAGGGAAAACTACAAGTCCCAGCTCCTTGAAATTTGGTCACCATCCGCCCACGGGCCACGGGACCGCTCGTACCACGTTTCGGATTTTTTCGACCACCGGCCGAGATTTTGCGAATTTTTTAATTTATTTTTTGAAATGTATTTTTTACGGGAAAACTACAAGTCCCAGCTCCTTGAAATTTGGTCACCATCCGCCCACGGGCCACGGGACCGCTCGTACCACGTTTCGGATTTTTTCGACCACCGGCCGAGATTTTGCGAATTTTTTAATTTATTTTTTGAAATGTATTTTTTACGAGAAAACTACAAGTCCCAGCTCCTTGAAATTTGGTCACCATCCGCCCACGGGCCACGGGACCACTCGTACCACATTTCGGATTTTTTCGACCACCATCCGCCCACGGGCCACGGGACCGCTCGTACCACGTTTCGGATTTTTTCGACCACCGGCCGAGATTTTGCGAATTTTTTAATTTATTTTTTGAAATGTATTTTTTACGAGAAAACTACAAGTCCCAGCTCCTTGAAATTTGGTCACCATCCGCCCACGGGCCACGGGACCGCTCGTACCACGTTTCGGATTTTTTCGACCACCGGCCGAGATTTTGCGAATTTTTTAATTTATTTTTTGAAATGTATTTTTTACGAGAAAACTACAAGTCCCAGCTCCTTGAAATTTGGTCACCATCCGCCCACGGGCCACGGGACCGCTCGTACCACGTTTCGGATTTTTTCGACCACCGGCCGAGATTTTGCGAATTTTTTAATTTATTTTTTGAAATGTATTTTTTAAGGGAAAACTACAAGTCCCAGCTCCTTGAAATTTGGTCACCATCCGCCCACGGGCCACGGGACCGCTCGTACCACGTTTCGGATTTTTTCGACCACCGGCCGAGATTTTGCGAATTTTTTAATTTATTTTTTGAAATGTATTTTTTACGGGAAAACTACAAGTCCCAGCTCCTTGAAATTTGGTCACCATCCGCCCACGGGCCACGGGACCGCTCGTACCACGTTTCGGATTTTTTCGACCACCGGCCGAGATTTTGCGAATTTTTTAATTTATTTTTTGAAATGTATTTTTTACGGGAAAACTACAAGTCCCAGCTCCTTGAAATTTGGTCACCATCCGCCCACGGGCCACGGGACCGCTCGTACCACGTTTCGGATTTTTTCGACCACCGGCCGAGATTTTGCGAATTTTTTAATTTATTTTTTGAAATGTATTTTTTACGAGAAAACTACAAGTCCCAGCTCCTTGAAATTTGGTCACCATCCGCCCACGGGCCACGGGACCGCTCGTACCACGTTTCGGATTTTTTCGACCACCGGCCGAGAGTTTGCGAATTTTTTAATTTATTATTTGAAATGTATTTTTTACGAGAAAACTACAAGTCCCAGCTCCTTGAAATTTGGTCACCATCTGCCCACGGGCCACGGGACCGCTCGTACCACGTTTCGGATTTTTTCGACCACCGGCCGAGATTTTGCGAATTTTTTAATTTATTATTTGAAATGTATTTTTTACGGGAAAACTACAAGTCCCAGCTCCTTGAAATTTGGTCACCATCCGCCCACGGGCCACGGGACCACTCGTACCACGTTTCGGATTTTTTCGACCACCGGCCGAGATTTTGCGAATTTTTTAATTTATTTTTTGAAATGTATTTTTTACGAGAAAACTACAAGTCCCAGCTCCTTGAAATTTGGTCACCATCCGCCCACGGGCCACGGGACCACTCGTACCACGTTTCGGATTTTTTCGACCACCGGCCGAGATTTTGCGAATTTTTTAATTTATTTTTTGAAATGTATTTTTTACGGGAAAACTACAAGTCCCAGCTCCGTGAAATTTGGTCACCATCCGCCCACGGGCCACGGGACCACTCGTACCACGTTTCGGATTTTTTCGACCACCGGCCGAGATTTTGCGAATTTTTTAATTTATTTTTTGAAATGTATTTTTTACGAGAAAACTACAAGTCCCAGCTCCTTGAAATTTGGTCACCATCCGCCCACGGGCCACGGGACCACTCGTACCACGTTTCGGATTTTTTCGACCACCGGCCGAGATTTTGCGAATTTTTTAATTTATTTTTTGAAATGTATTTTTTACGGGAAAACTACAAGTCCCAGCTCCTTGAAATTTGGTCACCATCCGCCCACGGGCCACGGGACCGCTCGTACCACGTTTCGGATTTTTTCGACCACCGGCCGAGATTTTGCGAATTTTTTAATTTATTTTTTGAAATGTATTTTTTACGGGAAAACTACAAGTCCCAGCTCCTTGAAATTTGGTCACCATCCGCCCACGGGCCACGGGACCGCTCGTACCACGTTTCGGATTTTTTCGACCACCGGCCGAGAGTTTGCGAATTTTTTAATTTATTTTTTGAAATGTATTTTTTACGAGAAAACTACAAGTCCCAGCTCCTTGAAATTTGGTCACCATCCGCCCACGGGCCACGGGACCGCTCGTACCACGTTTCGGATTTTTTCGACCACCGGCCGAGATTTTGCGAATTTTTTAATTTATTTTTTGAAATGTATTTTTTACGAGAAAACTACAAGTCCCAGCTCCTTGAAATTTGGTCACCATCCGCCCACGGGCCACGGGACCGCTCGTACCACGTTTCGGATTTTTTCGACCACCGGCCGAGATTTTGCGAATTTTTTAATTTATTTTTTGAAATGTATTTTTTACGGGAAAACTACAAGTCCCAGCTCCTTGAAATTTGGTCACCATCCGCCCACGGGCCACGGGACCGCTCGTACCACGTTTCGGATTTTTTCGACCACCGGCCGAGATTTTGCGAATTTTTTAATTTATTTTTTGAAATGTATTTTTTACGAGAAAACTACAAGTCCCAGCTCCTTGAAATTTGGTCACCATCCGCCCACGGGCCACGGGACCACTCGTACCACGTTTCGGATTTTTTCGACCACCGGCCGAGATTTTGCGAATTTTTTAATTTATTTTTTGAAATGTATTTTTTACGAGAAAACTACAAGTCCCAGCTCCTTGAAATTTGGTCACCATCCGCCCACGGGCCACGGGACTACTCGTACCACGTTTCGGATTTTTTCGACCACCGGCCGAGATTTTGCGAATTTTTTAATTTATTTTTTGAAATGTATTTTTTACGGGAAAACTACAAGTCCCAGCTCCTTGAAATTTGGTCACCATCCGCCCACGGGCCACGGGACCACTCGTACCACGTTTCGGATTTTTTCGACCACCGGCCGAGATTTTGCGAATTTTTTAATTTATTTTTTGAAATGTATTTTTTACGAGAAAACTACAAGTCCCAGCTCCTTGAAATTTGGTCACCATCCGCCCACGGGCCACGGGACCACTCGTACCACGTTTCGGATTTTTTCGACCACCGGCCGAGATTTTGCGAATTTTTTAATTTATTTTTTGAAATGTATTTTTTACGAGAAAACTACAAGTCCCAGCTCCTTGAAATTTGGTCACCATCCGCCCACGGGCCACGGGACCGCTCGTACCACGTTTCGGATTTTTTCGACCACCGGCCGAGATTTTGCGAATTTTTTAATTTATTTTTTGAAATGTATTTTTTACGAGAAAACTACAAGTCCCAGCTCCTTGAAATTTGGTCACCATCCGCCCACGGGCCACGGGACCGCTCGTACCACGTTTCGGATTTTTTCGACCACCGGCCGAGATTTTGCGAATTTTTTAATTTATTTTTTGAAATGTATTTTTTACGGGAAAACTACAAGTCCCAGCTCCTTGAAATTTGGTCACCATCCGCCCACGGGCCACGGGACCGCTCGTACCACGTTTCGGATTTTTTCGACCACCGGCCGAGATTTTGCGAATTTTTTAATTTATTTTTTGAAATGTATTTTTTACGGGAAAACTACAAGTCCCAGCTCCTTGAAATTTGGTCACCATCCGCCCACGGGCCACGGGACCGCTCGTACCACGTTTCGGATTTTTTCGACCACCGGCCGAGATTTTGCGAATTTTTTAATTTATTTTTTGAAATGTATTTTTTACGAGAAAACTACAAGTCCCAGCTCCTTGAAATTTGGTCACCATCCGCCCACGGGCCACGGGACCACTCGTACCACGTTTCGGATTTTTTCGACCACCGGCCGAGATTTTGCGAATTTTTTAATTTATTTTTTGAAATGTATTTTTTACGGGAAAACTACAAGTCCCAGCTCCTTGAAATTTGGTCACCATCCGCCCACGGGCCACGGGACCGCTCGTACCACGTTTCGGATTTTTTCGACCACCGGCCGAGAGTTTGCGAATTTTTTAATTTATTATTTGAAATGTATTTTTTACGAGAAAACTACAAGTCCCAGCTCCTTGAAATTTGGTCACCATCCGCCCACGGGCCACGGGACCGCTCGTACCACGTTTCGGATTTTTTCGACCACCGGCCGAGATTTTGCGAATTTTTTAATTTATTTTTTGAAATGTATTTTTTACGGGAAAACTACAAGTCCCAGCTCCTTGAAATTTGGTCACCATCCGCCCACGGGCCACGGGACCGCTCGTACCACGTTTCGGATTTTTTCGACCACCGGCCGAGATTTTGCGAATTTTTTAATTTATTTTTTGAAATGTATTTTTTACGGGAAAACTACAAGTCCCAGCTCCTTGAAATTTGGTCACCATCCGCCCACGGGCCACGGGACCGCTCGTACCACGTTTCGGATTTTTTCGACCACCGGCCGAGAGTTTGCGAATTTTTTAATTTATTTTTTGAAATGTATTTTTTACGAGAAAACTACAAGTCCCAGCTCCTTGAAATTTGGTCACCATCCGCCCACGGGCCACGGGACCGCTCGTACCACGTTTCGGATTTTTTCGACCACCGGCCGAGATTTTGCGAATTTTTTAATTTATTTTTTGAAATGTATTTTTTACGAGAAAACTACAAGTCCCAGCTCCTTGAAATTTGGTCACCATCCGCCCACGGGCCACGGGACCGCTCGTACCACGTTTCGGATTTTTTCGACCACCGGCCGAGATTTTGCGAATTTTTTAATTTATTTTTTGAAATGTATTTTTTACGGGAAAACTACAAGTCCCAGCTCCTTGAAATTTGGTCACCATCCGCCCACGGGCCACGGGACCGCTCGTACCACGTTTCGGATTTTTTCGACCACCGGCCGAGATTTTGCGAATTTTTTAATTTATTTTTTGAAATGTATTTTTTACGAGAAAACTACAAGTCCCAGCTCCTTGAAATTTGGTCACCATCCGCCCACGGGCCACGGGACCACTCGTACCACGTTTCGGATTTTTTCGACCACCGGCCGAGATTTTGCGAATTTTTAAATTTATTTTTTGAAATGTATTTTTTACGGGAAAACTACAAGTCCCAGCTCCTTGAAATTTGGTCACCATCCGCCCACGGGCCACGGGACCACTCGTACCACGTTTCGGATTTTTTCGACCACCGGCCGAGATTTTGCGAATTTTTTAATTTATTTTTTGAAATGTATTTTTTACGAGAAAACTACAAGTCCCAGCTCCTTGAAATTTGGTCACCATCCGCCCACGGGCCACGGGACTACTCGTACCACGTTTCGGATTTTTTCGACCACCGGCCGAGATTTTGCGAATTTTTTAATTTATTTTTTGAAATGTATTTTTTACGGGAAAACTACAAGTCCCAGCTCCTTGAAATTTGGTCACCATCCGCCCACGGGCCACGGGACCACTCGTACCACGTTTCGGATTTTTTCGACCACCGGCCGAGATTTTGCGAATTTTTTAATTTATTTTTTGAAATGTATTTTTTACGAGAAAACTACAAGTCCCAGCTCCTTGAAATTTGGTCACCATCCGCCCACGGGCCACGGGACCACTCGTACCACGTTTCGGATTTTTTCGACCACCGGCCGAGATTTTGCGAATTTTTTAATTTATTTTTTGAAATGTATTTTTTACGAGAAAACTACAAGTCCCAGCTCCTTGAAATTTGGTCACCATCCGCCCACGGGCCACGGGACCGCTCGTACCACGTTTCGGATTTTTTCGACCACCGGCCGAGATTTTGCGAATTTTTTAATTTATTTTTTGAAATGTATTTTTTACAAGAAAACTACAAGTCCCAGCTCCTTGAAATTTGGTCACCATCCGCCCACGGGCCACGGGACCGCTCGTACCACGTTTCGGATTTTTTCGACCACCGGCCGAGATTTTGCGAATTTTTTAATTTATTTTTTGAAATGTATTTTTTACGGGAAAACTACAAGTCCCAGCTCCTTGAAATTTGGTCACCATCCGCCCACGGGCCACGGGACCGCTCGTACCACGTTTCGGATTTTTTCGACCACCGGCCGAGATTTTGCGAATTTTTTAATTTATTTTTTGAAATGTATTTTTTACGGGAAAACTACAAGTCCCAGCTCCTTGAAATTTGGTCACCATCCGCCCACGGGCCACGGGACCGCTCGTACCACGTTTCGGATTTTTTCGACCACCGGCCGAGATTTTGCGAATTTTTTAATTTATTTTTTGAAATGTATTTTTTACGGGAAAACTACAAGTCCCAGCTCCTTGAAATTTGGTCACCATCCGCCCACGGGCCACGGGACCGCTCGTACCACGTTTCGGATTTTTTCGACCACCGGCCGAGATTTTGCGAATTTTTTAATTTATTTTTTGAAATGTATTTTTTACGAGAAAACTACAAGTCCCAGCTCCTTGAAATTTGGTCACCATCCGCCCACGGGCCACGGGACCACTCGTACCACGTTTCAGATTTTTTCGACCACCGGCCGAGATTTTGCGAATTTTTTAATTTATTTTTTGAAATGTATTTTTTACGAGAAAACTACAAGTCCCAGCTCCTTGAAATTTGGTCACCATCCGCCCACGGGCCACGGGACCACTCGTACCACGTTTCGGATTTTTTCGACCACCGGCCGAGATTTTGCGAATTTTTTAATTTATTTTTTGAAATGTATTTTTTACGAGAAAACTACAAGTCCCAGCTCCTTGAAATTTGGTCACCCTCCGCCCACGGGCCACGGGACCACTCGTACCACGTTTCGGATTTTTTCGACCACCGGCCGAGATTTTGCGAATTTTTTAATTTATTTTTTGAAATGTATTTTTTACGAGAAAACTACAAGTCCCAGCTCCTTGAAATTTGGTCACCCTCCGCCCACGGGCCACGGGACCACTCGTACCACGTTTCGGATTTTTTCGACCACCGGCCGAGATTTTGCGAATTTTTTAATTTATTTTTTGAAATGTATTTTTTACGGGAAAACTACAAGTCCCAGCTCCTTGAAATTTGGTCACCCTCCGCCCACGGGCCACGGGACCACTCGTACCACGTTTCGGATTTTTTCGACCACCGGCCGAGATTTTGCGAATTTTTTAATTTATTTTTTGAAATGTATTTTTTACGGGAAAACCACAAGTCCCAGCTCCTTGAAATTTGGTCACCATCCGCCCACGGGCCACGGGACCACTCGTACCACGTTTCGGATTTTTTCGACCACCGGCCGAGATTTTGCGAATTTTTTAATTTATTATTTGAAATGTATTTTTTACGAGAAAACTACAAGTCCCAGCTCCTTGAAATTTGGTCACCATCCGCCCACGGGCCACGGGACCACTCGTACCACGTTTCGGATTTTTTCGACCACCGGCCGAGATTTTGCGAATTTTTTAATTTATTTTTTGAAATGTATTTTTTACGAGAAAACTACAAGTCCCAGCTCCTTGAAATTTGGTCACCATCCGCCCACGGGCCACGGGACCGCTCGTACCACGTTTCGGATTTTTTCGACCACCGGCCGAGATTTTGCGAATTTTTTAATTTATTTTTTGAAATGTATTTTTTACGGGAAAACTACAAGTCCCAGCTCCGTGAAATTTGGTCACCATCCGCCCACGGGCCACGGGACCACTCGTACCACGTTTCGGATTTTTTCGACCACCGGCCGAGATTTTGCGAATTTTTTAATTTATTTTTTGAAATGTATTTTTTACGGGAAAACTACAAGTCCCAGCTCCTTGAAATTTGGTCACCCTCCGCCCACGGGCCACGGGACCGCTCGTACCACGTTTCGGATTTTTTCGACCACCGGCCGAGATTTTGCGAATTTTTTAATTTATTTTTTGAAATGTATTTTTTACGAGAAAACTACAAGTCCCAGCTCCTTGAAATTTTGTCACCATCCGCCCACGGGCCACGGGACCGCTCGTACCACGTTTCGGATTTTTTCGACCACCGGCCGAGAGTTTGCGAATTTTTTAATTTATTATTTGAAATGTATTTTTTACGAGAAAACTACAAGTCCCAGCTCCTTGAAATTTTGTCACCATCCGCCCACGGGCCACGGGACCACTCGTACCACGTTTCGGATTTTTTCGACCACCGGCCGAGAGTTTGCGAATTTTTTAATTTATTATTTGAAATGTATTTTTTACGAGAAAACTACAAGTCCCAGCTCCTTGAAATTTGGTCACCATCCGCCCACGGGCCACGGGACCACTCGTACCACGTTTCGGATTTTTTCGACCACCGGCCGAGATTTTGCGAATTTTTTAATTTATTTTTTGAAATGTATTTTTTACGAGAAAACTACAAGTCCCAGCTCCTTGAAATTTGGTCACCATCCGCCCACGGGCCACGGGACCGCTCGTACCACGTTTCGGATTTTTTCGACCACCGGCCGAGATTTTGCGAATTTTTTAATTTATTTTTTGAAATGTATTTTTTACGAGAAAACTACAAGTCCCAGCTCCTTGAAATTTGGTCACCATCCGCCCACGGGCCACGGGACCGCTCGTACCACGTTTCGGATTTTTTCGACCACCGGCCGAGATTTTGCGAATTTTTTAATTTATTTTTTGAAATGTATTTTTTACGGGAAAACTACAAGTCCCAGCTCCTTGAAATTTGGTCACCATCCGCCCACGGGCCACGGGACCGCTCGTACCACGTTTCGGATTTTTTCGACCACCGGCCGAGATTTTGCGAATTTTTTAATTTATTTTTTGAAATGTATTTTTTACGGGAAAACTACAAGTCCCAGCTCCTTGAAATTTGGTCACCATCCGCCCACGGGCCACGGGACCGCTCGTACCACGTTTCGGATTTTTTCGACCACCGGCCGAGATTTTGCGAATTTTTTAATTTATTTTTTGAAATGTATTTTTTACGGGAAAACTACAAGTCCCAGCTCCTTGAAATTTGGTCACCATCCGCCCACGGGCCACGGGACCGCTCGTACCACGTTTCGGATTTTTTCGACCACCGGCCGAGATTTTGCGAATTTTTTAATTTATTTTTTGAAATGTATTTTTTACGGGAAAACTACAAGTCCCAGCTCCTTGAAATTTGGTCACCATCCGCCCACGGGCCACGGGACCGCTCGTACCACGTTTCGGATTTTTTCGACCACCGGCCGAGATTTTGCGAATTTTTTAATTTATTATTTGAAATGTATTTTTTACGAGAAAACTACAAGTCCCAGCTCCTTGAAATTTGGTCACCATCCGCCCACGGGCCACGGGACCGCTCGTACCACGTTTCGGATTTTTTCGACCACCGGCCGAGAGTTTGCGAATTTTTTAATTTATTATTTGAAATGTATTTTTTACGAGAAAACTACAAGTCCCAGCTCCTTGAAATTTGGTCACCATCCGCCCACGGGCCACGGGACCGCTCGTACCACGTTTCGGATTTTTTCGACCACCGGCCGAGATTTTGCGAATTTTTTAATTTATTTTTTGAAATGTATTTTTTACGGGAAAACTACAAGTCCCAGCTCCTTGAAATTTGGTCACCATCCGCCCACGGGCCACGGGACCACTCGTACCACGTTTCGGATTTTTTCGACCACCGGCCGAGATTTTGCGAATTTTTTAATTTATTTTTTGAAATGTATTTTTTACGAGAAAACTACAAGTCCCAGCTCCTTGAAATTTGGTCACCATCCGCCCACGGGCCACGGGACCACTCGTACCACGTTTCGGATTTTTTCGACCACCGGCCGAGATTTTGCGAATTTTTTAATTTATTTTTTGAAATGTATTTTTTACGGGAAAACTACAAGTCCCAGCTCCGTGAAATTTGGTCACCATCCGCCCACGGGCCACGGGACCACTCGTACCACGTTTCGGATTTTTTCGACCACCGGCCGAGATTTTGCGAATTTTTTAATTTATTTTTTGAAATGTATTTTTTACGAGAAAACTACAAGTCCCAGCTCCTTGAAATTTGGTCACCATCCGCCCACGGGCCACGGGACCACTCGTACCACGTTTCGGATTTTTTCGACCACCGGCCGAGATTTTGCGAATTTTTTAATTTATTTTTTGAAATGTATTTTTTACGGGAAAACTACAAGTCCCAGCTCCTTGAAATTTGGTCACCATCCGCCCACGGGCCACGGGACCGCTCGTACCACGTTTCGGATTTTTTCGACCACCGGCCGAGATTTTGCGAATTTTTTAATTTATTTTTTGAAATGTATTTTTTACGGGAAAACTACAAGTCCCAGCTCCTTGAAATTTGGTCACCATCCGCCCACGGGCCACGGGACCGCTCGTACCACGTTTCGGATTTTTTCGACCACCGGCCGAGAGTTTGCGAATTTTTTAATTTATTTTTTGAAATGTATTTTTTACGAGAAAACTACAAGTCCCAGCTCCTTGAAATTTGGTCACCATCCGCCCACGGGCCACGGGACCGCTCGTACCACGTTTCGGATTTTTTCGACCACCGGCCGAGATTTTGCGAATTTTTTAATTTATTTTTTGAAATGTATTTTTTACGAGAAAACTACAAGTCCCAGCTCCTTGAAATTTGGTCACCATCCGCCCACGGGCCACGGGACCGCTCGTACCACGTTTCGGATTTTTTCGACCACCGGCCGAGATTTTGCGAATTTTTTAATTTATTTTTTGAAATGTATTTTTTACGGGAAAACTACAAGTCCCAGCTCCTTGAAATTTGGTCACCATCCGCCCACGGGCCACGGGACCGCTCGTACCACGTTTCGGATTTTTTCGACCACCGGCCGAGATTTTGCGAATTTTTTAATTTATTTTTTGAAATGTATTTTTTACGAGAAAACTACAAGTCCCAGCTCCTTGAAATTTGGTCACCATCCGCCCACGGGCCACGGGACCACTCGTACCACGTTTCGGATTTTTTCGACCACCGGCCGAGATTTTGCGAATTTTTAAATTTATTTTTTGAAATGTATTTTTTACGGGAAAACTACAAGTCCCAGCTCCTTGAAATTTGGTCACCATCCGCCCACGGGCCACGGGACCACTCGTACCACGTTTCGGATTTTTTCGACCACCGGCCGAGATTTTGCGAATTTTTTAATTTATTTTTTGAAATGTATTTTTTACGAGAAAACTACAAGTCCCAGCTCCTTGAAATTTGGTCACCATCCGCCCACGGGCCACGGGACTACTCGTACCACGTTTCGGATTTTTTCAACCACCGGCCGAGATTTTGCGAATTTTTTAATTTATTTTTTGAAATGTATTTTTTACGGGAAAACTACAAGTCCCAGCTCCTTGAAATTTGGTCACCATCCGCCCACGGGCCACGGGACCACTCGTACCACGTTTCGGATTTTTTCGACCACCGGCCGAGATTTTGCGAATTTTTTAATTTATTTTTTGAAATGTATTTTTTACGAGAAAACTACAAGTCCCAGCTCCTTGAAATTTGGTCACCATCCGCCCACGGGCCACGGGACCGCTCGTACCACGTTTCGGATTTTTTCGACCACCGGCCGAGATTTTGCGAATTTTTTAATTTATTTTTTGAAATGTATTTTTTACAAGAAAACTACAAGTCCCAGCTCCTTGAAATTTGGTCACCATCCGCCCACGGGCCACGGGACCGCTCGTACCACGTTTCGGATTTTTTCGACCACCGGCCGAGATTTTGCGAATTTTTTAATTTATTTTTTGAAATGTATTTTTTACGGGAAAACTACAAGTCCCAGCTCCTTGAAATTTGGTCACCATCCGCCCACGGGCCACGGGACCGCTCGTACCACGTTTCGGATTTTTTCGACCACCGGCCGAGATTTTGCGAATTTTTTAATTTATTTTTTGAAATGTATTTTTTACGGGAAAACTACAAGTCCCAGCTCCTTGAAATTTGGTCACCATCCGCCCACGGGCCACGGGACCGCTCGTACCACGTTTCGGATTTTTTCGACCACCGGCCGAGATTTTGCGAATTTTTTAATTTATTTTTTGAAATGTATTTTTTACGGGAAAACTACAAGTCCCAGCTCCTTGAAATTTGGTCACCATCCGCCCACGGGCCACGGGACCGCTCGTACCACGTTTCGGATTTTTTCGACCACCGGCCGAGATTTTGCGAATTTTTTAATTTATTTTTTGAAATGTATTTTTTACGAGAAAACTACAAGTCCCAGCTCCTTGAAATTTGGTCACCATCCGCCCACGGGCCACGGGACCACTCGTACCACGTTTCGGATTTTTTCGACCACCGGCCGAGATTTTGCGAATTTTTTAATTTATTTTTTGAAATGTATTTTTTACGAGAAAACTACAAGTCCCAGCTCCTTGAAATTTGGTCACCATCCGCCCACGGGCCACGGGACCACTCGTACCACGTTTCGGATTTTTTCGACCACCGGCCGAGATTTTGCGAATTTTTTAATTTATTTTTTGAAATGTATTTTTTACGAGAAAACTACAAGTCCCAGCTCCTTGAAATTTGGTCACCCTCCGCCCACGGGCCACGGGACCACTCGTACCACGTTTCGGATTTTTTCGACCACCGGCCGAGATTTTGCGAATTTTTTAATTTATTTTTTGAAATGTATTTTTTACGAGAAAACTACAAGTCCCAGCTCCTTGAAATTTGGTCACCCTCCGCCCACGGGCCACGGGACCACTCGTACCACGTTTCGGATTTTTTCGACCACCGGCCGAGATTTTGCGAATTTTTTAATTTATTTTTTGAAATGTATTTTTTACGGGAAAACTACAAGTCCCAGCTCCTTGAAATTTGGTCACCCTCCGCCCACGGGCCACGGGACCACTCGTACCACGTTTCGGATTTTTTCGACCACCGGCCGAGATTTTGCGAATTTTTTAATTTATTTTTTGAAATGTATTTTTTACGGGAAAACCACAAGTCCCAGCTCCTTGAAATTTGGTCACCATCCGCCCACGGGCCACGGGACCACTCGTACCACGTTTCGGATTTTTTCGACCACCGGCCGAGATTTTGCGAATTTTTTAATTTATTATTTGAAATGTATTTTTTACGAGAAAACTACAAGTCCCAGCTCCTTGAAATTTGGTCACCATCCGCCCACGGGCCACGGGACCACTCGTACCACGTTTCGGATTTTTTCGACCACCGGCCGAGATTTTGCGAATTTTTTAATTTATTTTTTGAAATGTATTTTTTACGAGAAAACTACAAGTCCCAGCTCCTTGAAATTTGGTCACCATCCGCCCACGGGCCACGGGACCACTCGTACCACGTTTCGGATTTTTTCGACCACCGGCCGAGATTTTGCGAATTTTTTAATTTATTTTTTGAAATGTATTTTTTACGGGAAAACTACAAGTCCCAGCTCCGTGAAATTTGGTCACCATCCGCCCACGGGCCACGGGACCACTCGTACCACGTTTCGGATTTTTTCGACCACCGGCCGAGATTTTGCGAATTTTTTAATTTATTTTTTGAAATGTATTTTTTACGGGAAAACTACAAGTCCCAGCTCCTTGAAATTTGGTCACCCTCCGCCCACGGGCCACGGGACCGCTCGTACCACGTTTCGGATTTTTTCGACCACCGGCCGAGATTTTGCGAATTTTTTAATTTATTTTTTGAAATGTATTTTTTACGAGAAAACTACAAGTCCCAGCTCCTTGAAATTTTGTCACCATCCGCCCACGGGCCACGGGACCACTCGTACCACGTTTCGGATTTTTTCGACCACCGGCCGAGAGTTTGCGAATTTTTTAATTTATTATTTGAAATGTATTTTTTACGAGAAAACTACAAGTCCCAGCTCCTTGAAATTTGGTCACCATCCGCCCACGGGCCACGGGACCACTCGTACCACGTTTCGGATTTTTTCGACCACCGGCCGAGATTTTGCGAATTTTTTAATTTATTTTTTGAAATGTATTTTTTACGAGAAAACTACAAGTCCCAGCTCCTTGAAATTTGGTCACCATCCGCCCACGGGCCACGGGACCACTCGTACCACGTTTCGGATTTTTTCGACCACCGGCCGAGATTTTGCGAATTTTTTAATTTATTTTTTGAAATGTATTTTTTACGAGAAAACTACAAGTCCCAGCTCCTTGAAATTTGGTCACCATCCGCCCACGGGCCACGGGACCGCTCGTACCACGTTTCGGATTTTTTCGACCACCGGCCGAGATTTTGCGAATTTTTTAATTTATTTTTTGAAATGTATTTTTTACGAGAAAACTACAAGTCCCAGCTCCTTGAAATTTGGTCACCATCCGCCCACGGGCCACGGGACCGCTCGTACCACGTTTCGGATTTTTTCGACCACCGGCCGAGATTTTGCGAATTTTTTAATTTATTTTTTGAAATGTATTTTTTACGGGAAAACTACAAGTCCCAGCTCCTTGAAATTTGGTCACCATCCGCCCACGGGCCACGGGACCGCTCGTACCACGTTTCGGATTTTTTCGACCACCGGCCGAGATTTTGCGAATTTTTTAATTTATTTTTTGAAATGTATTTTTTACGGGAAAACTACAAGTCCCAGCTCCTTGAAATTTGGTCACCATCCGCCCACGGGCCACGGGACCGCTCGTACCACGTTTCGGATTTTTTCGACCACCGGCCGAGATTTTGCGAATTTTTTAATTTATTTTTTGAAATGTATTTTTTACGGGAAAACTACAAGTCCCAGCTCCTTGAAATTTGGTCACCATCCGCCCACGGGCCACGGGACCGCTCGTACCACGTTTCGGATTTTTTCGACCACCGGCCGAGATTTTGCGAATTTTTTAATTTATTTTTTGAAATGTATTTTTTACGGGAAAACTACAAGTCCCAGCTCCTTGAAATTTGGTCACCATCCGCCCACGGGCCACGGGACCGCTCGTACCACGTTTCGGATTTTTTCGACCACCGGCCGAGATTTTGCGAATTTTTTAATTTATTTTTTGAAATGTATTTTTTACGAGAAAACTACAAGTCCCAGCTCCTTGAAATTTGGTCACCATCCGCCCACGGGCCACGGGACCACTCATACCACGTTTCGGATTTTTTCGACCACCGGCCGAGATTTTGCGAATTTTTAAATTTATTTTTTGAAATGTATTTTTTACGAGAAAACTACAAGTCCCAGCTCCTTGAAATTTGGTCACCATCCGCCCACGGGCCACGGGACCACTCGTACCACGTTTCGGATTTTTTCGACCACCGGCCGAGATTTTGCGAATTTTTTAATTTATTTTTTGAAATGTATTTTTTACGAGAAAACTACAAGTCCCAGCTCCTTGAAATTTGGTCACCATCCGCCCACGGGCCACGGCACCACTCGTACCACGTTTCGGATTTTTTCGACCACCGGCCGAGATTTTGCGAATTTTTTAATTTATTTTTTGAAATGTATTTTTTACGGGAAAACTACAAGTCCCAGCTCCTTGAAATTTGGTCATCATCCGCCCACGGGCCACGGGACCACTCGTACCACGTTTCGGATTTTTTCGACCACCGGCCGAGATTTTGCGAATTTTTTAATTTATTTTTTGAAATGTATTTTTTACGAGAAAACTACAAGTCCCAGCTCCTTGAAATTTGGTCACCATCCGCCCACGGGCCACGGGACCACTCGTACCACGTTTCGGATTTTTTCGACCACCGGCCGAGATTTTGCGAATTTTTAAATTTATTTTTTGAAATGTATTTTTTACGGGAAAACTACAAGTCCCAGCTCCTTGAAATTTGGTCACCATCCGCCCACGGGCCACGGGACCACTCGTACCACGTTTCGGATTTTTTCGACCACCGGCCGAGATTTTGCGAATTTTTTAATTTATTTTTTGAAATGTATTTTTTACGGGAAAACTACAAGTCCCAGCTCCTTGAAATTTGGTCACCCTCCGCCCACGGGCCACGGGACCACTCGTACCACGTTTCGGATTTTTTCGACCACCGGCCGAGATTTTGCGAATTTTTTAATTTATTTTTTGAAATGTATTTTTTACGGGAAAACTACAAGTCCCAGCTCCTTGAAATTTGGTCACCATCCGCCCACGGGCCACGGGACCGCTCGTACCACGTTTCGGATTTTTTCGACCACCGGCCGAGATTTTGCGAACTTTTAAATTTATTTTTTGAAATGTATTTTTTACGGGAAAACTACAAGTCCCAGCTCCTTGAAATTTGGTCACCATCCGCCCACGGGCCACGGGACCGCTCGTACCACGTTTCGGATTTTTTCGACCACCGGCCGAGAGTTTGCGAATTTTTTAATTTATTTTTTGAAATGTATTTTTTATGAGAAAACTACAAGTCCCAGCTCCTTGAAATTTGGTCACCATCCGCCCACGGGCCACGGGACCGCTCGTACCACGTTTCGGATTTTTTCGACCACCGGCCGAGATTTTGCGAATTTTTTAATTTATTTTTTGAAATGTATTTTTTACGAGAAAACTACAAGTCCCAGCTCCTTGAAATTTGGTCACCATCCGCCCACGGGCCACGGGACCGCTCGTACCACGTTTCGGATTTTTTCGACCACCGGCCGAGATTTTGCGAATTTTTTAATTTATTTTTTGAAATGTATTTTTTACGGGAAAACTACAAGTCCCAGCTCCTTGAAATTTGGTCACCATCCGCCCACGGGCCACGGGACCGCTCGTACCACGTTTCGGATTTTTTCGACCACCGGCCGAGATTTTGCGAATTTTTTAATTTATTTTTTGAAATGTATTTTTTACGGGAAAACTACAAGTCCCAGCTCCTTGAAATTTGGTCACCATCCGCCCACGGGCCACGGGACCGCTCGTACCACGTTTCGGATTTTTTCGACCACCGGCCGAGATTTTGCGAATTTTTTAATTTATTTTTTGAAATGTATTTTTTACGGGAAAACTACAAGTCCCAGCTCCTTGAAATTTGGTCACCATCCGCCCACGGGCCACGGGACCGCTCGTACCACGTTTCGGATTTTTTCGACCACCGGCCGAGATTTTGCGAATTTTTTAATTTATTTTTTGAAATGTATTTTTTACGGGAAAACTACAAGTCCCAGCTCCTTGAAATTTGGTCACCATCCGCCCACGGGCCACGGGACCGCTCGTACCACGTTTCGGATTTTTTCGACCACCGGCCGAGATTTTGCGAATTTTTTAATTTATTTTTTGAAATGTATTTTTTACGAGAAAACTACAAGTCCCAGCTCCTTGAAATTTGGTCACCATCCGCCCACGGGCCACGGGACCGCTCGTACCACGTTTCGGATTTTTTCGACCACCGGCCGAGATTTTGCGAATTTTTAAATTTATTTTTTGAAATGTATTTTTTACGAGAAAACTACAAGTCCCAGCTCCTTGAAATTTGGTCACCATCCGCCCACGGGCCACGGGACCACTCGTACCACGTTTCGGATTTTTTCGACCACCGGCCGAGATTTTGCGAATTTTTTAATTTATTTTTTGAAATGTATTTTTTACGAGAAAACTACAAGTCCCAGCTCCTTGAAATTTGGTCACCATCCGCCCACGGGCCACGGCACCACTCGTACCACGTTTCGGATTTTTTCGACCACCGGCCGAGATTTTGCGAATTTTTTAATTTATTTTTTGAAATGTATTTTTTACGGGAAAACTACAAGTCCCAGCTCCTTGAAATTTGGTCACCCTCCGCCCACGGGCCACGGGACCACTCGTACCACGTTTCGGATTTTTTCGACCACCGGCCGAGATTTTGCGAATTTTTTAATTTATTTTTTGAAATGTATTTTTTACGGGAAAACTACAAGTCCCAGCTCCTTGAAATTTGGTCACCCTCCGCCCACGGGCCACGGGACCACTCGTACCACGTTTCGGATTTTTTCGACCACCGGCCGAGATTTTGCGAATTTTTTAATTTATTTTTTGAAATGTATTTTTTACGGGAAAACTACAAGTCCCAGCTCCTTGAAATTTGGTCACCCTCCGCCCACGGGCCACGGGACCACTCGTACCACGTTTCGGATTTTTTCGACCACCGGCCGAGATTTTGCGAATTTTTTAATTTATTTTTTGAAATGTATTTTTTACGGGAAAACTACAAGTCCCAGCTCCTTGAAATTTGGTCACCCTCCGCCCACGGGCCACGGGACCACTCGTACCACGTTTCGGATTTTTTCGACCACCGGCTGAGATTTTGCGAATTTTTTAATTTATTTTTTGAAATGTATTTTTACGAGAAAACTACAAGTCCCAGCTCCTTGAAATTTGGTCACCCTCCGCCCACGGGCCACGGGACCACTCGTACCACGTTTCGGATTTTTTCGACCACCGGCCGAGATTTTGCGAATTTTTTAATTTATTTTTTGAAATGTATTTTTTACGGGAAAACTACAAGTCCCAGCTCCTTGAAATTTGGTCACCCTCCGCCCACGGGCCACGGGACCACTCGTACCACGTTTCGGATTTTTTCGACCACCGGCCGAGATTTTGCGAATTTTTTAATTTATTTTTTGAAATGTATTTTTTACGAGAAAACTACAAGTCCCAGCTCCTTGAAATTTGGTCACCATCCGCCCACGGGCCACGGGACCGCTCGTACCACGTTTCGGATTTTTTCGACCACCGGCCGAGATTTTGCGAATTTTTTAATTTATTTTTTGAAATGTATTTTTTACGGGAAAACTACAAGTCCCAGCTCCTTGAAATTTGGTCACCATCCGCCCACGGGCCACGGGACCGCTCGTACCACGTTTCGGATTTTTTCGACCACCGGCCGAGATTTTGCGAATTTTTTAATTTATTTTTTGAAATGTATTTTTTACGGGAAAACTACAAGTCCCAGCTCCTTGAAATTTGGTCACCATCCGCCCACGGGCCACGGGACCGCTCGTACCACGTTTCGGATTTTTTCGACCACCGGCCGAGATTTTGCGAATTTTTTAATTTATTTTTTGAAATGTATTTTTTACGGGAAAACTACAAGTCCCAGCTCCTTGAAATTTGGTCACCATCCGCCCACGGGCCACGGGACCGCTCGTACCACGTTTCGGATTTTTTCGACCACCGGCCGAGATTTTGCGAATTTTTTAATTTATTTTTTGAAATGTATTTTTTACGAGAAAACTACAAGTCCCAGCTCCTTGAAATTTGGTCACCATCCGCCCACGGGCCACGGGACCACTCGTACCACGTTTCGGATTTTTTCGACCACCGGCCGAGATTTTGCGAATTTTTTAATTTATTTTTTGAAATGTATTTTTTACGAGAAAACTACAAGTCCCAGCTCCTTGAAATTTGGTCACCATCCGCCCACGGGCCACGGGACCGCTCGTACCACGTTTCGGATTTTTTCGACCACCGGCCGAGATTTTGCGAATTTTTTAATTTATTATTTGAAATGTATTTTTTACGAGAAAACTACAAGTCCCAGCTCCTTGAAATTTGGTCACCATCCGCCCACGGGCCACGGGACCACTCGTACCACGTTTCGGATTTTTTCGACCACCGGCCGAGATTTTGCGAATTTTTTAATTTATTATTTGAAATGTATTTTTTACGAGAAAACTACAAGTCCCAGCTCCTTGAAATTTGGTCACCATCCGCCCACGGGCCACGGGACCACTCGTACCACGTTTCGGATTTTTTCGACCACCGGCCGAGATTTTGCGAATTTTTTAATTTATTTTTTGAAATGTATTTTTTACGGGAAAACTACAAGTCCCAGCTCCGTGAAATTTGGTCACCATCCGCCCACGCGCCACGGGACCACTCGTACCACGTTTCGGATTTTTTCGACCACCGGCCGAGATTTTGCGAATTTTTTAATTTATTTTTTGAAATTTATTTTTTACGGGAAAACTACAAGTCCCAGCTCCTTGAAATTTGGTCACCCTCCGCCCACGGGCCACGGGACCACTTGTACCACGTTTCGGATTTTTTCGACCACCGGCCGAGATTTTGCGAATTTTTTAATTTATTTTTTGAAATGTATTTTTTACGGGAAAACTACAAGTCCCAGCTCCGTGAAATTTGGTCACCCTCCGCCCACGGGCCACGGGACCGCTCGTACCACGTTTCGGATTTTTTCGACCACCGGCCGAGATTTTGCGAATTTTTTAATTTATTTTTTGAAATGTATTTTTTACGGGAAAACTACAAGTCCCAGCTCCTTGAAATTTGGTCACCATCCGCCCACGGGCCACGGGACCGCTCGAACCACGTTTCGGATTTTTTCGACCACCGGCCGAGATTTTGCGAATTTTTTAATTTATTTTTTGAAATGTATTTTTTACGAGAAAACTACAAGTCCCAGCTCCTTGAAATTTGGTCACCATCCGCCCACGGGCCACGGGACCGCTCGTACCACGTTTCGGATTTTTTCGACCACCGGCCGAGAGTTTGCGAATTTTTTAATTTATTATTTGAAATGTATTTTTTACGAGAAAACTACAAGTCCCAGCTCCTTGAAATTTGGTCACCATCCGCCCACGGGCCACGGGACCACTCGTACCACGTTTCGGATTTTTTCGACCACCGGCCGAGATTTTGCGAATTTTTTAATTTATTTTTTGAAATGTATTTTTTACGAGAAAACTACAAGTCCCAGCTCCTTGAAATTTGGTCACCATCCGCCCACGGGCCACGGGACCACTCGTACCACGTTTCGGATTTTTTCGACCACCGGCCGAGATTTTGCGAATTTTTTAATTTATTTTTTGAAATGTATTTTTTACGAGAAAACTACAAGTCCCAGCTCCTTGAAATTTGGTCACCATCCGCCCACGGGCCACGGGACCGCTCGTACCACGTTTCGGATTTTTTCGACCACCGGCCGAGATTTTGCGAATTTTTTAATTTATTTTTTGAAATGTATTTTTTACGGGAAAACTACAAGTCCCAGCTCCTTGAAATTTGGTCACCATCCGCCCACGGGCCACGGGACCGCTCGTACCACGTTTCGGATTTTTTCGACCACCGGCCGAGATTTTGCGAATTTTTTAATTTATTTTTTGAAATGTATTTTTTACGGGAAAACTACAAGTCCCAGCTCCTTGAAATTTGGTCACCATCCGCCCACGGGCCACGGGACCGCTCGTACCACGTTTCGGATTTTTTCGACCACCGGCCGAGATTTTGCGAATTTTTTAATTTATTTTTTGAAATGTATTTTTTACGGGAAAACTACAAGTCCCAGCTCCTTGAAATTTGGTCACCATCCGCCCACGGGCCACGGGACCGCTCGTACCACGTTTCGGATTTTTTCGACCACCGGCCGAGATTTTGCGAATTTTTTAATTTATTTTTTGAAATGTATTTTTTACGAGAAAACTACAAGTCCCAGCTCCTTGAAATTTGGTCACCATCCGCCCACGGGCCACGGGACCACTCGTACCACGTTTCGGATTTTTTCGACCACCGGCCGAGATTTTGCGAATTTTTAAATTTATTTTTTGAAATGTATTTTTTACGAGAAAACTACAAGTCCCAGCTCCTTGAAATTTGGTCACCATCCGCCCACGGGCCACGGGACCACTCGTACCACGTTTCGGATTTTTTCGACCACCGGCCGAGATTTTGCGAATTTTTTAATTTATTGTTTGAAATGTATTTTTTACGGGAAAACTACAAGTCCCAGCTCCTTGAAATTTGGTCACCAGCCGCCCACGGGCCACGGGACCACTCGTACCACGTTTCGGATTTTTTCGACCACCGGCCGAGATTTTGCGAATTTTTTAATTTATTTTTTGAAATGTATTTTTTACGGGAAAACTACAAGTCCCAGCTCCTTGAAATTTGGTCATCATCCGCCCACGGGCCACGGGACCACCCGTACCACGTTTCGGATTTTTTCGACCACCGGCCGAGATTTTGCGAATTTTTTAATTTATTTTTTGAAATGTATTTTTTACGAGAAAACTACAAGTCCCAGCTCCTTGAAATTTGGTCACCATCCGCCCACGGGCCACGGGACCACTCGTACCACGTTTCGGATTTTTTCGACCACCGGCCGAGATTTTGCGAATTTTTTAATTTATTTTTTGAAATGTATTTTTACACGTTTCGGATTTTTTCGACCACCGGCCGAGATTTTGCGAATTTTTTAATTTATTTTTTGAAATGTATTTTTTACGAGAAAACTACAAGTCCCAGCTCCTTGAAATTTGGTCACCATCCGCCCACGGGCCACGGGACCACTCGTACCACGTTTCGGATTTTTTCGACCACCGGCCGAGATTTTGCGAATTTTTAAATTTATTTTTTGAAATGTATTTTTTACGAGAAAACTACAAGTCCCAGCTCCTTGAAATTTGGTCACCATCCGCCCACGGGCCACGGGACCACTCGTACCACGTTTCGGATTTTTTCGACCACCGGCCGAGATTTTGCGAATTTTTTAATTTATTGTTTGAAATGTATTTTTTACGGGAAAACTACAAGTCCCAGCTCCTTGAAATTTGGTCACCAGCCGCCCACGGGCCACGGGACCACTCGTACCACGTTTCGGATTTTTTCGACCACCGGCCGAGATTTTGCGAATTTTTTAATTTATTTTTTGAAATGTATTTTTTACGGGAAAACTACAAGTCCCAGCTCCTTGAAATTTGGTCATCATCCGCCCACGGGCCACGGGACCACTCGTACCACGTTTCGGATTTTTTCGACCACCGGCCGAGATTTTGCGAATTTTTTAATTTATTTTTTGAAATGTATTTTTTACGGGAAAACTACAAGTCCCAGCTCCTTGAAATTTGGTCATCATCCGCCCACGGGCCACGGGACCACTCGTACCACGTTTCGGATTTTTTCGACCACCGGCCGAGATTTTGCGAATTTTTTAATTTATTTTTTGAAATGTATTTTTACACGTTTCGGATTTTTTCGACCACCGGCCGAGATTTTGCGAATTTTTTAATTTATTTTTTGAAATGTATTTTTTACGAGAAAACTACAAGTCCCAGCTCCTTGAAATTTGGTCACCATCCGCCCACGGGCCACGGGACCACTCGTACCACGTTTCGGATTTTTTCGACCACCGGCCGAGATTTTGCGAATTTTTAAATTTATTTTTTGAAATGTATTTTTTACGAGAAAACTACAAGTCCCAGCTCCTTGAAATTTGGTCACCATCCGCCCACGGGCCACGGGACCACTCGTACCACGTTTCGGATTTTTTCGACCACCGGCCGAGATTTTGCGAATTTTTTAATTTATTGTTTGAAATGTATTTTTTACGGGAAAACTACAAGTCCCAGCTCCTTGAAATTTGGTCACCAGCCGCCCACGGGCCACGGGACCACTCGTACCACGTTTCGGATTTTTTCGACCACCGGCCGAGATTTTGCGAATTTTTTAATTTATTTTTTGAAATGTATTTTTTACGGGAAAACTACAAGTCCCAGCTCCTTGAAATTTGGTCATCATCCGCCCACGGGCCACGGGACCACTCGTACCACGTTTCGGATTTTTTCGACCACCGGCCGAGATTTTGCGAATTTTTTAATTTATTTTTTGAAATGTATTTTTTACGAGAAAACTACAAGTCCCAGCTCCTTGAAATTTGGTCACCATCCGCCCACGGGCCACGGGACCACTCGTACCACGTTTCGGATTTTTTCGACCACCGGCCGAGATTTTGCGAATTTTTTAATTTATTTTTTGAAATGTATTTTTACACGTTTCGGATTTTTTCGACCACCGGCCGAGATTTTGCGAATTTTTTAATTTATTTTTTGAAATGTATTTTTTACGAGAAAACTACAAGTCCCAGCTCCTTGAAATTTGGTCACCATCCGCCCACGGGCCACGGGACCGCTCGTACCACGTTTCGGATTTTTTCGACCACCGGCCGAGATTTTGCGAATTTTTTAATTTATTTTTTGAAATGTATTTTTTACGGGAAAACTACAAGTCCCAGCTCCTTGAAATTTGGTCACCATCCGCCCACGGGCCACGGGACCGCTCGTACCACGTTTCGGATTTTTTCGACCACCGGCCGAGATTTTGCGAATTTTTTAATTTATTTTTTGAAATGTATTTTTTACGGGAAAACTACAAGTCCCAGCTCCTTGAAATTTGGTCACCATCCGCCCACGGGCCACGGGACCGCTCGTACCACGTTTCGGATTTTTTCGACCACCGGCCGAGAGTTTGCGAATTTTTTAATTTATTTTTTGAAATGTATTTTTTACGGGAAAACTACAAGTCCCAGCTCCTTGAAATTTGGTCACCATCCGCCCACGGGCCACGGGACCGCTCGTACCACGTTTCGGATTTTTTCGACCACCGGCCGAGATTTTGCGAATTTTTTAATTTATTTTTTGAAATGTATTTTTTACGGGAAAACTACAAGTCCCAGCTCCTTGAAATTTGGTCACCCTCCGCCCACGGGCCACGGGACCACTCGTACCACGTTTCGGATTTTTTCGACCACCGGCTGAGATTTTGCGAATTTTTTAATTTATTTTTTGAAATGTATTTTTTACGGGAAAACTACAAGTCCCAGCTCCTTGAAATTTGGTCACCCTCCGCCCACGGGCCACGGGACCACTCGTACCACGTTTCGGATTTTTTCGACCACCGGCCGAGATTTTGCGAATTTTTTAATTTATTTTTTGAAATGTATTTTTTACGGGAAAACTACAAGTCCCAGCTCCTTGAAATTTGGTCACCCTCCGCCCACGGGCCACGGGACCACTCGTACCACGTTTCGGATTTTTTCGACCACCGGCCGAGATTTTGCGAATTTTTTAATTTATTTTTTGAAATGTATTTTTTACGGGAAAACTACAAGTCCCAGCTCCTTGAAATTTGGTCACCCTCCGCCCACGGGCCACGGGACCACTCGTACCACGTTTCGGATTTTTTCGACCACCGGCTGAGATTTTGCGAATTTTTTAATTTATTTTTTGAAATGTATTTTTACGAGAAAACTACAAGTCCCAGCTCCTTGAAATTTGGTCACCCTCCGCCCACGGGCCACGGGACCGCTCGTACCACGTTTCGGATTTTTTCGACCACCGGCCGAGATTTTGCGAATTTTTTAATTTATTTTTTGAAATGTATTTTTTACGGGAAAACTACAAGTCCCAGCTCCTTGAAATTTGGTCACCATCCGCCCACGGGCCACGGGACCACTCGTACCACGTTTCGGATTTTTTCGACCACCGGCCGAGATTTTGCGAATTTTTTAATTTATTTTTTGAAATGTATTTTTACACGTTTCGGATTTTTTCGACCACCGGCCGAGATTTTGCGAATTTTTTAATTTATTTTTTGAAATGTATTTTTTACGAGAAAACTACAAGTCCCAGCTCCTTGAAATTTGGTCACCATCCGCCCACGGGCCACGGGACCGCTCGTACCACGTTTCGGATTTTTTCGACCACCGGCCGAGATTTTGCGAATTTTTTAATTTATTTTTTGAAATGTATTTTTTACGGGAAAACTACAAGTCCCAGCTCCTTGAAATTTGGTCACCATCCGCCCACGGGCCACGGGACCGCTCGTACCACGTTTCGGATTTTTTCGACCACCGGCCGAGATTTTGCGAATTTTTTAATTTATTTTTTGAAATGTATTTTTTACGGGAAAACTACAAGTCCCAGCTCCTTGAAATTTGGTCACCATCCGCCCACGGGCCACGGGACCGCTCGTACCACGTTTCGGATTTTTTCGACCACCGGCCGAGAGTTTGCGAATTTTTTAATTTATTTTTTGAAATGTATTTTTTACGGGAAAACTACAAGTCCCAGCTCCTTGAAATTTGGTCACCATCCGCCCACGGGCCACGGGACCGCTCGTACCACGTTTCGGATTTTTTCGACCACCGGCCGAGATTTTGCGAATTTTTTAATTTATTTTTTGAAATGTATTTTTTACGGGAAAACTACAAGTCCCAGCTCCTTGAAATTTGGTCACCCTCCGCCCACGGGCCACGGGACCACTCGTACCACGTTTCGGATTTTTTCGACCACCGGCTGAGATTTTGCGAATTTTTTAATTTATTTTTTGAAATGTATTTTTTACGGGAAAACTACAAGTCCCAGCTCCTTGAAATTTGGTCACCCTCCGCCCACGGGCCACGGGACCACTCGTACCACGTTTCGGATTTTTTCGACCACCGGCCGAGATTTTGCGAATTTTTTAATTTATTTTTTGAAATGTATTTTTTACGGGAAAACTACAAGTCCCAGCTCCTTGAAATTTGGTCACCCTCCGCCCACGGGCCACGGGACCACTCGTACCACGTTTCGGATTTTTTCGACCACCGGCCGAGATTTTGCGAATTTTTTAATTTATTTTTTGAAATGTATTTTTTACGGGAAAACTACAAGTCCCAGCTCCTTGAAATTTGGTCACCCTCCGCCCACGGGCCACGGGACCACTCGTACCACGTTTCGGATTTTTTCGACCACCGGCTGAGATTTTGCGAATTTTTTAATTTATTTTTTGAAATGTATTTTTACGAGAAAACTACAAGTCCCAGCTCCTTGAAATTTGGTCACCCTCCGCCCACGGGCCACGGGACCGCTCGTACCACGTTTCGGATTTTTTCGACCACCGGCCGAGATTTTGCGAATTTTTTAATTTATTTTTTGAAATGTATTTTTTACGGGAAAACTACAAGTCCCAGCTCCTTGAAATTTGGTCACCCTCCGCCCACGGGCCACGGGACCGCTCGTACCACGTTTCGGATTTTTTCGACCACCGGCCGAGATTTTGCGAATTTTTTAATTTATTTTTTGAAATGTATTTTTTACGAGAAAACTACAAGTCCCAGCTCCTTGAAATTTGGTCACCATCCGCCCACGGGCCACGGGACCGCTCGTACCACGTTTCGGATTTTTTCGACCACCGGCCGAGATTTTGCGAATTTTTTAATTTATTTTTTGAAATGTATTTTTTACGGGAAAACTACAAGTCCCAGCTCCTTGAAATTTGGTCACCATCCGCCCACGGGCCACGGGACCGCTCGTACCACGTTTCGGATTTTTTCGACCACCGGCCGAGATTTTGCGAATTTTTTAATTTATTTTTTGAAATGTATTTTTTACGGGAAAACTACAAGTCCCAGCTCCTTGAAATTTGGTCACCATCCGCCCACGGGCCACGGGACCGCTCGTACCACGTTTCGGATTTTTTCGACCACCGGCCGAGATTTTGCGAATTTTTTAATTTATTTTTTGAAATGTATTTTTTACGGGAAAACTACAAGTCCCAGCTCCTTGAAATTTGGTCACCATCCGCCCACGGGCCACGGGACCGCTCGTACCACGTTTCGGATTTTTTCGACCACCGGCCGAGATTTTGCGAATTTTTAAATTTATTTTTTGAAATGTATTTTTTACGAGAAAACTACAAGTCCCAGCTCCTTGAAATTTGGTCACCATCCGCCCACGGGCCACGGGACCACTCGTACCACGTTTCGGATTTTTTTGACCACCGGCTGAGATTTTGCGAATTTTTTAATTTATTTTTTGAAATGTATTTTTACGAGAAAACTACAAGTCCCAGCTCCTTGAAATTTGGTCACCCTCCGCCCACGGGCCACGGGACCACTCGTACCACGTTTCGGATTTTTTCGACCACCGGCCGAGAGTTTGCGAATTTTTTAATTTATTATTTGAAATGTATTTTTTACGAGAAAACTACAAGTCCCAGCTCCTTGAAATTTGGTCACCATCCGCCCACGGGCCACGGGACCACTCGTACCACGTTTCGGATTTTTTCGACCACCGGCCGAGATTTTGCGAATTTTTTAATTTATTTTTTGAAATGTATTTTTACGAGAAAACTACAAGTCCCAGCTCCTTGAAATTTGGTCACCATCCGCCCACGGGCCACGGGACCACTCGTACCACGTTTCGGATTTTTTCGACCACCGGCCGAGATTTTGCGAATTTTTTAATTTATTTTTTGAAATGTATTTTTTACGAGAAAACTACAAGTCCCAGCTCCTTGAAATTTGGTCACCATCCGCCCACGGGCCACGGGACCGCTCGTACCACGTTTCGGATTTTTTCGACCACCGGCCGAGAGTTTGCGAATTTTTTAATTTATTTTTTGAAATGTATTTTTTACGAGAAAACTACAAGTCCCAGCTCCTTGAAATTTGGTCACCATCCGCCCACGGGCCACGGGACCGCTCGTACCACGTTTCGGATTTTTTCGACCACCGGCCGAGATTTTGCGAATTTTTTAATTTATTTTTTGAAATGTATTTTTTACGGGAAAACTACAAGTCCCAGCTCCTTGAAATTTGGTCACCATCCGCCCACGGGCCACGGGACCGCTCGTACCACGTTTCGGATTTTTTCGACCACCGGCCGAGATTTTGCGAATTTTTTAATTTATTTTTTGAAATGTATTTTTTACGGGAAAACTACAAGTCCCAGCTCCTTGAAATTTGGTCACCATCCGCCCACGGGCCACGGGACCGCTCGTACCACGTTTCGGATTTTTTCGACCACCGGCCGAGATTTTGCGAATTTTTTAATTTATTTTTTGAAATGTATTTTTTACGGGAAAACTACAAGTCCCAGCTCCTTGAAATTTGGTCACCATCCGCCCACGGGCCACGGGACCGCTCGTACCACGTTTCGGATTTTTTCGACCACCGGCCGAGATTTTGCGAATTTTTTAATTTATTTTTTGAAATGTATTTTTTACGGGAAAACTACAAGTCCCAGCTCCTTGAAATTTGGTCACCATCCGCCCACGGGCCACGGGACCGCTCGTACCACGTTTCGGATTTTTTCGACCACCGGCCGAGATTTTGCGAATTTTTTAATTTATTTTTTGAAATGTATTTTTTACGAGAAAACTACAAGTCCCAGCTCCTTGAAATTTGGTCACCATCCGCCCACGGGCCACGGGACCACTCGTACCACGTTTCGGATTTTTTCGACCACCGGCCGAGATTTTGCGAATTTTTAAATTTATTTTTTGAAATGTATTTTTTACGAGAAAACTACAAGTCCCAGCTCCTTGAAATTTGGTCACCATCCGCCCACGGGCCACGGGACCACTCGTACCACGTTTCGGATTTTTTCGACCACCGGCCGAGATTTTGCGAATTTTTTAATTTATTTTTTGAAATGTATTTTTTACGGGAAAACTACAAGTCCCAGCTCCTTGAAATTTGGTCACCATCCGCCCACGGGCCACGGGACCACTCGTACCACGTTTCGGATTTTTTCGACCACCGGCCGAGATTTTGCGAATTTTTTAATTTATTTTTTGAAATGTATTTTTTACGGGAAAACTACAAGTCCCAGCTCCTTGAAATTTGGTCATCATCCGCCCACGGGCCACGGGACCACTCGTACCACGTTTCGGATTTTTTCGACCACCGGCCGAGATTTTGCGAATTTTTTAATTTATTTTTTGAAATGTATTTTTTACGAGAAAACTACAAGTCCCAGCTCCTTGAAATTTGGTCACCATCCGCCCACGGGCCACGGGACCACTCGTACCACGTTTCGGATTTTTTCGACCACCGGCCGAGATTTTGCGAATTTTTTAATTTATTTTTTGAAATGTATTTTTACACGTTTCGGATTTTTTCGACCACCGGCCGAGATTTTGCGAATTTTTTAATTTATTTTTTGAAATGTATTTTTTACGAGAAAACTACAAGTCCCAGCTCCTTGAAATTTGGTCACCATCCGCCCACGGGCCACGGGACCGCTCGTACCACGTTTCGGATTTTTTCGACCACCGGCCGAGATTTTGCGAATTTTTTAATTTATTTTTTGAAATGTATTTTTTACGGGAAAACTACAAGTCCCAGCTCCTTGAAATTTGGTCACCATCCGCCCACGGGCCACGGGACCGCTCGTACCACGTTTCGGATTTTTTCGACCACCGGCCGAGATTTTGCGAATTTTTTAATTTATTTTTTGAAATGTATTTGAAAACTACAAGTCCCCAGCTCCTTGAAATTTGGTCACCATCCGCCCACGGGCCACGGGACCGCTCGTACCACGTTTCGGATTTTTTCGACCACCGGCCGAGAGTTTGCGAATTTTTTAATTTATTTTTTGAAATGTATTTTTTACGGGAAAACTACAAGTCCCAGCTCCTTGAAATTTGGTCACCATCCGCCCACGGGCCACGGGACCGCTCGTACCACGTTTCGGATTTTTTCGACCACCGGCCGAGATTTTGCGAATTTTTTAATTTATTTTTTGAAATGTATTTTTTACGGGAAAACTACAAGTCCCAGCTCCTTGAAATTTTGTCACCATCCGCCCACGGGCCACGGGACCACTCGTACCACGTTTCGGATTTTTTCGACCACCGGCCGAGATTTTGCGAATTTTTTAATTTATTTTTTTGAAATGTATTTTTTACGGGAAAACTACAAGTCCCAGCTCCTTGAAATTTGGTCACCATCCGCCCACGGGCCACGGGACCGCTCGTACCACGTTTCGGATTTTTCGACCACCGGCCGAGAGTTTGCGAATTTTTTAATTTATTTTTTGAAATGTATTTTTTACGAGAAAACTACAAGTCCCAGCTCCTTGAAATTTGGTCCACCATCCGCCACGGGCCACGGGACCACTCGTACCACGTTTCGGATTTTTTCGACCACCGGCCGAGATTTTGCGAATTTTTTAATTTATTTTTTGAAATGTATTTTTAACACGTTTCGGATTTTTTCGACCACCGGCCGAGATTTTGCGAATTTTTTAATTTATTTTTTGAAATGTATTTTTTACGAGAAAACTACAAGTCCCAGCTCCTTGAAATTTGGTCACCATCCGCCACGGGCCACGGGACCGCTCGTACCACGTTTCGGATTTTTTCGACCACCGGCCGAGATTTTGCGAATTTTTTAATTTATTTTTTGAAATGTATTTTTTACGGGAAAACTACAAGTCCCAGCTCCTTGAAATTTGGTCACCATCCGCCCACGGGCCACGGGACCGCTCGTACCACGTTTCGGATTTTTTCGACCACCGGCCGAGATTTTGCGAATTTTTTAATTTATTTTTTTGAAATGTATTTTTTACGGGAAAACTACAAGTCCCAGCTCCTTGAAATTTGGTCACCATCCGCCCACGGGCCACGGGACCGCTCGTACCACGTTTTCGGATTTTTTCGACCACCCGGCCGAGAGTTTGCGAATTTTTTAATTTATTTTTTGAAATGTATTTTTTTACGGGAAAACTACAAGTCCCAGCTCCTTGAAATTTGGTCACCATCCGCCCACGGGCCACGGGACCGCTCGTACCACCGTTTCGGATTTTTTCGACCACCGGCCGAGATTTTGCGAATTTTTTAATTTATTTTTTGAAATGTATTTTTTACGGGAAAACTACAAGTCCCAGCTCCTTGAAATTTTGTCACCATCCGCCCACGGGCCACGGGACCACTCGTACCACGTTTCGGATTTTTTCGACCACCGGCCGAGATTTTGCGAATTTTTTAATTTATTTTTTGAAATGTATTTTTTACGGGAAAACTACAAGTCCCAGCTACTTGAAATTTGGTCACCCTCCGCCCACGGGCCACGGGACCGCTCGTACCACGTTTCGATTTTTTCGACCACCGGCCGAGATTTTGCGAATTTTTTAATTTATTTTTTGAAATGTATTTTTTACGGGAAAACTACAAGTCCCAGCTCCTTGAAATTTGGTCACCCCTCCGCCCACGGGCCACGGGACCACTCGTACCACGTTTCGGATTTTTTCGACCACCGGCCGAGATTTTGCGAATTTTTTAATTTATTTTTTGAAATGTATTTTTACGAGAAAACTACAAGTCCCAGCTCCTTGAAATTTGGTCACCCTCCGCCCACGGGCCACGGGACCCACTCGTACCACGTTTCGGATTTTTTCGACCACCGGCCGAGATTTTGCGAATTTTTTAATTTATTTTTTGAAATGTATTTTTTACGGGAAAACTACAAGTCCCAGCTCCTTGAAATTTGGTCACCCTCCGCCCACGGGCCACGGGACCACTCGTACCACGTTTCGGATTTTTTCGACCACCGGCTGAGATTTTGCGAATTTTTTAATTTATTTTTTGAAATGTATTTTTTACGGGAAAACTACAAGTCCCAGCTCCTTGAAATTTGGTCACCCTCCGCCCACGGGCCACGGGACCGCTCGTACCACGTTTCGGATTTTTTCGACCACCGGCCGAGATTTTGCGAATTTTTTAATTTATTTTTTGAAATGTATTTTTTACGAGAAAACTACAAGTCCCAGCTCCTTGAAATTTGGTCACCATCCGCCCACGGGCCACGGGACCGCTCGTACCACGTTTCGGATTTTTTTCGACCACCGGCCGAGATTTTGCGAATTTTTTAATTTATTTTTTGAAATGTATTTTTTACGGGAAAACTACAAGTCCCAGCTCCTTGAAATTTGGTCACCATCCGCCCACGGGCCACGGGACCGCTCGTACCACGTTTCGGATTTTTTCGACCACCGGCCGAGATTTTGCGAATTTTTTAATTTATTTTTGAAATGTATTTTTTACACGTTTCGGATTTTTTCGACCACCGGCCGAGATTTTGCGAATTTTTTAATTTATTTTTTGAAATGTATTTTTTACGAGAAAACTACAAGTCCCAGCTCCTTGAAATTTGGTCACCATCCGCCCACGGGCCACGGGACCGCTCGTACCACGTTTCGGATTTTTTCGACCACCGGCCGAGATTTTGCGAATTTTTTAATTTATTTTTTGAAATGTATTTTTTACGAGAAAACTACAAGTCCCAGCTCCTTGAAATTTGGTCACCATCCGCCCACGGGCCACGGGACCACTCGTACCACGTTTCGGATTTTTTCGACCACCGGCCGAGATTTTGCGAATTTTTTAATTTATTTTTTGAAATGTATTTTTTACGAGAAAACTACAAGTCCCAGCTCCTTGAAATTTGGTCACCATCCGCCCACGGGCCACGGGACCACTCGTACCACGTTTCGGATTTTTTCGACCACCGGCCGAGATTTTGCGAATTTTTAAATTTATTTTTTGAAATGTATTTTTTACGAGAAAACTACAAGTCCCAGCTCCTTGAAATTTGGTCACCATCCGCCCACGGGCCACGGGACCACTCGTACCACGTTTCGGATTTTTTCGACCACCGGCCGAGATTTTGCGAATTTTTAAATTTATTTTTTGAAATGTATTTTTTACGAGAAAACTACAAGTCCCAGCTCCTTGAAATTTGGTCACCATCCGCCCACGGGCCACGGGACCACTTGTACCACGTTTCGGATTTTTTCGACCACCGGCCGAGATTTTGCGAATTTTTTAATTTATTTTTTGAAATGTATTTTTTACGGGAAAACTACAAGTCCCAGCTCCTTGAAATTTGGTCACCATCCGCCCACGGGCCACGGGACCACTCGTACCACGTTTCGGATTTTTTCGACCACCGGCCGAGATTTTGCGAATTTTTTAATTTATTTTTTGAAATGTATTTTTTACGAGAAAACTACAAGTCCCAGCTCCTTGAAATTTGGTCACCATCCGCCCACGGGCCACGGGACCACTCGTACCACGTTTCGGATTTTTTCGACCACCGGCCGAGATTTTGCGAATTTTTTAATTTATTTTTTGAAATGTATTTTTTACGGGAAAACTACAAGTCCCAGCTCCTTGAAATTTGGTCACCATCCGCCCACGGGCCACGGGACCACTCGTACCACGTTTCGGATTTTTTCGACCACCGGCCGAGATTTTGCGAATTTTTTAATTTATTTTTTGAAATGTATTTTTTACGGGAAAACTACAAGTCCCAGCTCCTTGAAATTTGGTCACCATCCGCCCACGGGCCACGGGACCGCTCGTACCACGTTTCGGATTTTTTCGACCACCGGCCGAGATTTTGCGAATTTTTTAATTTATTTTTTGAAATGTATTTTTTACGGGAAAACTACAAGTCCCAGCTCCTTGAAATTTGGTCACCCTCCGCCCACGGGCCACGGGACCGCTCGTACCACGTTTCGGATTTTTTCGACCACCGGCCGAGATTTTGCGAATTTTTTAATTTATTTTTTGAAATGTATTTTTTACGGGAAAACTACAAGTCCCAGCTCCTTGAAATTTGGTCACCATCCGCCCACGGGCCACGGGACCACTCGTACCACGTTTCGGATTTTTTCGACCACCGGCCGAGAGTTTGCGAATTTTTTAATTTATTTTTTGAAATGTATTTTTTTACGAGAAAACTACAAGTCCCAGCTCCTTGAAATTTGGTCACCATCCGCCCACGGGCCACGGGACCACTCGTACCACGTTTCGGATTTTTTCGACCACCGGCCGAGAGTTTGCGAATTTTTTAATTTATTTTTTGAAATGTATTTTTTACGAGAAAACTACAAGTCCCAGCTCCTTGAAATTTGGTCACCATCCGCCCACGGGCCACGGGACCACTCGTACCACGTTTCGGATTTTTTCGACCACCGGCCGAGATTTTGCGAATTTTTTAATTTATTTTTTGAAATGTATTTTTTACGAGAAAACTACAAGTCCCAGCTCCTTGAAATTTGGTCACCATCCGCCCACGGGCCACGGGACCACTCGTACCACGTTTCGGATTTTTTCGACCACCGGCCGAGATTTTGCGAATTTTTTAATTTATTTTTTGAAATGTATTTTTTACGAGAAAACTACAAGTCCCAGCTCCTTGAAATTTGGTCACCATCCGCCCACGGGCCACGGGACCACTCGTACCACGTTTCGGATTTTTTCGACCACCGGCCGAGATTTTGCGAATTTTTTAATTTATTTTTTGAAATGTATTTTTTACGGGAAAACTACAAGTCCCAGCTCCTTGAAATTTGGTCACCCTCCGCCCACGGGCCACGGGACCACTCGTACCACGTTTCGGATTTTTTCGACCACCGGCCGAGATTTTGCGAATTTTTTAATTTATTTTTTGATATGTATTTTTTACGGGAAAACTACAAGTCCCAGCTCCTTGAAATTTGGTCACCCTCCGCCCACGGGCCACGGGACCGCTCGTACCACGTTTCGGATTTTTTCGACCACCGGCCGAGATTTTGCGAATTTTTTAATTTATTTTTTGAAATGTATTTTTTACGGGAAAACTACAAGTCCCAGCTCCTTGAAATTTGGTCACCATCCGCCCACGGGCCACGGGACCACTCGTACCACGTTTCGGATTTTTTCGACCACCGGCCGAGAGTTTGCGAATTTTTTAATTTATTTTTTGAAATGTATTTTTTACGAGAAAACTACAAGTCCCAGCTCCTTGAAATTTGGTCACCATCCGCCCACGGGCCACGGGACCACTCGTACCACGTTTCGGATTTTTTCGACCACCGGCCGAGATTTTGCGAATTTTTTAATTTATTTTTTGAAATGTATTTTTTACGGGAAAACTACAAGTCCCAGCTCCTTGAAATTTGGTCACCCTCCGCCCACGGGCCACGGGACCGCTCGTACCACGTTTCGGATTTTTTCGACCACCGGCCGAGATTTTGCGAATTTTTTAATTTATTTTTTGAAATGTATTTTTTACGGGAAAACTACAAGTCCCAGCTCCTTGAAATTTGGTCACCATCCGCCCACGGGCCACGGGACCACTCGTACCACGTTTCGGATTTTTTCGACCACCGGCCGAGAGTTTGCGAATTTTTTAATTTATTTTTTGAAATGTATTTTTTACGAGAAAACTACAAGTCCCAGCTCCTTGAAATTTGGTCACCATCCGCCCACGGGCCACGGGACCACTCGTACCACGTTTCGGATTTTTTCGACCACCGGCCGAGATTTTGCGAATTTTTTAATTTATTTTTTGAAATGTATTTTTTACGGGAAAACTACAAGTCCCAGCTCCTTGAAATTTGGTCACCATCCGCCCACGGGCCACGGGACCGCTCGTACCACGTTTTGGATTTTTTCGACCACCGGCCGAGATTTTGCGAATTTTTTAATTTATTTTTTGAAATGTATTTTTTACGGGAAAACTACAAGTCCCAGCTCCTTGAAATTTGGTCACCATCCGCCCAAAGGCCACGGGACCGCTCGTACCACGTTTCGGATTTTTTCGACCACCGGCCGAGATTTTGCGAATTTTTTAATTTATTTTTTGAAATGTATTTTTTACGGGAAAACTACAAGTCCCAGCTCCTTGAAATTTGGTCACCATCCGCCCACGGGCCACGGGACCACTCGTACCACGTTTCGGATTTTTTCGACCACCGGCCGAGAGTTTGCGAATTTTTTAATTTATTTTTTGAAATGTATTTTTTACGGGAAAACTACAAGTCCCAGCTCCTTGAAATTTGGTCATCATCCGCCCACGGGCCACGGGACCACTCGTACCACGTTTCGGATTTTTTCGACCACCGGCCGAGATTTTGCGAATTTTTAAATTTATTTTTTGAAAAGTATTTTTTACGGGAAAACTACAAGTCCCAGCTCCTTGAAATTTTGTCACCATCGCCCACGGGCCACGGGACCGCTCGTACCACGTTTCGGATTTTTTCGACCACCGGCCGAGATTTTGCGAATTTTTTAATTTATTTTTGAAATGTATTTTTTATGGGAAAACTACAAGTCCCAGCTCCTTGAAATTTGGTCACCATCCGCCCACGGGCCACGGGACCGCTCGTACCACGTTTCGGATTTTTTCGACCACCGGCCGAGATTTTGCGAATTTTTTAATTTATTTTTTGAAATGTATTTTTACGGGAAAACTACAAGTCCCAGCTCCTTGAAATTTGGTCACCATCCGCCCACGGGCCACGGGACCGCTCGTACCACGTTTCGGATTTTTTCGACCACCGGCCGAGATTTTGCGAATTTTTTAATTTTTTTTTTGAAATGTATTTTTTACGGGAAAACTACAAGTCCCAGCTCCTTGAAATTTGGTCACCATCCGCCCACGGGCCACGGGACCGCTCGTACCACGTTTCGGATTTTTTCGACCAACCGGCCGAGATTTTGCGAATTTTTAAATTTATTTTTTGAAATGTATTTTTTACGAGAAAACTACAAGTCCCAGCTCCTTGAAATTGGTCACCATCCGCCCACGGGCCACGGGACCACTCGTACCACGTTTCGGATTTTTCGACCCACCGGCCGAGATTTTGCGAATTTTTAAATTTATTTTTGAAAAGTATTTTTTACGGGAAAACTACAAGTCCCAGCTCCTTGAAATTTTGTCACCATCCGCCCACGGGCCACGGGACCGCTCGTACCACGTTTCGGATTTTTTCGACCACCGGCCGAGATTTTGCGAATTTTTTAATTTATTTTTTGAAATGTATTTTTTACGGGAAAACTACAAGTCCCAGCTCCTTGAAATTTGGTCACCATCCGCCCACGGGCCACGGGACCGCTCGTACCACGTTTCGGATTTTTTCGACCACCGGCCGAGATTTTGCGAATTTTTTAATTTATTTTTTGAAATGTATTTTTACGGGAAAACTACAAGTCCCAGCTCCTTGAAATTTGGTCACCATCCGCCCACGGGCCACGGGACCGCTCGTACCACGTTTCGGATTTTTTCGACCACCGGCCGAGATTTTGCGAATTTTTTAATTTTTTTTTTGAAATGTATTTTTTTACGGGAAAACTACAAGTCCCAGCTCCTTGAAATTTGGTCACCATCCGCCCACGGGCCACGGGACCGCTCGTACCACGTTTCGGATTTTTTCGACCACCGGCCGAGATTTTGCGAATTTTTAAATTTATTTTTTGAAATGTATTTTTTACGAGAAAACTACAAGTCCCAGCTCCTTGAAATTTGGTCACCATCCGCCCACGGGCCACGGGACCACTCGTACCACGTTTCGGATTTTTTCGACCACCGGCCGAGATTTTGCGAATTTTTAAATTTATTTTTTGAAATGTATTTTTTACGAGAAAACTACAAGTCCCAGCTCCTTGAAATTTGGTCACCATCCGCCCACGGGCCACGGGACCACTCGTACCACGTTCGATTTTTTCGACCACCGGCCGAGATTTTGCGAATTTTTTAATTTATTTTTTGAAATGTATTTTTTACGAGAAAACTACAAGTCCCAGCTCCTTGAAATTTGGTCACCATCCGCCCACGGGCCACGGGACCACTCGTACCACGTTTCGGATTTTTTCGACCACCGGCCGAGATTTTGCGAATTTTTTAATTTATTTTTTGAAATGTATTTTTTACGGGAAAACTACAAGTCCCAGCTCCTTGAAATTTGGTCATCATCCGCCCACGGGCCACGGGACCACTCGTACCACGTTTCGGATTTTTTTCGACCACCGGCCGAGATTTTGCGAATTTTTAAATTTATTTTTTGAAAAGTATTTTTTACGGGAAAACTACAAGTCCCAGCTCCTTGAAATTTGGTCACCCTCCGCCCACGGGCCACGGGACCACTCGTACCACGTTTCGGATTTTTTCGACCACCGGCCGAGATTTTGCGAATTTTTTAATTTATTTTTTGAAATGTATTTTTTACGGGAAAACTACAAGTCCCAGCTCCTTGAAATTTGGTCACCCTCCGCCCACGGGCCACGGGACCACTCGTACCACGTTTCGGATTTTTTCGACCACCGGCCGAGATTTTGCGAATTTTTAATTTATTTTTTGAAATGTATTTTTTACGGGGAAAACTACAAGTCCCAGCTCCTTGAAATTTGGTCACCCTCCGCCCACGGGCCACGGGACCGCTCGTACCACGTTTCGGATTTTTCGACCACCGGCCGAGATTTTGCGAATTTTTTAATTTATTTTTTGAATGTATTTTTTACGGGAAAACTACAAGTCCCAGCTCCTTGAAATTTGGTCACCATCCGCCCACGGGCCACGGGACCGCTCGTACCACGTTTCGGATTTTTTTCGACCACCGGCCGAGATTTTGCGAATTTTTTAATTTATTTTTTGAAATGTATTTTTACGAGAAAACTACAAGTCCCAGCTCCTTGAAATTTGGTCACCATCCGCCCACGGGCCACGGGACCGCTCGTACCACGTTTCGGATTTTTTCGACCACCGGCCGAGATTTTGCGAATTTTTTAATTTATTTTTTGAAATGTATTTTTTACGAGAAAACTACAAGTCCCAGCTCCTTGAAATTTGGTCACCATCCGCCCACGGGCCACAGGACCGCTCGTACCACGTTCGGATTTTTTCGACCACCGGCCGAGATTTGCGAATTTTTTAATTTATTTTTTGAAATGTATTTTTTACAAGAAAACTACAAGTCCCAGCTCCTTGAAATTTGGTCACCATCCGCCCACGGGCCACGGGACCGCTCGTACCACGTTTCGGATTTTTTCGACCACCCGGCCGAGATTTTGCGAATTTTTTAATTTATTTTTTGAAATGTATTTTTACGAGAAAACTACAAGTCCCAGCTCCTTGAAATTTGGTCACCATCCGCCACGGGCCACGGGACCGCTCGTACCACGTTTCGGATTTTTCGACCACCGGCCGAGATTTTGCGAATTTTTTAATTTATTTTTTGAAATGTATTTTTTACGGGAAAACTACAAGTCCCAGCTCCTTGAAATTTGGTCACCATCCGCCCACGGGCCACGGGACCGCTCGTACCACTTTCGGATTTTTTCGACCACCGGCCGAGATTTTGCGAATTTTTTAATTTATTTTTGAAATGTATTTTTTACGGGAAAACTACAAGTCCCAGCTCCTTGAAATTTGGTCACCATCCGCCCACGGGCCACGGGACCGCTCGTACCACGTTTCGGATTTTTTCGACCACCGGCCGAGATTTTGCGAATTTTTTAATTTATTTTTTGAAATGTATTTTTTACGGGAAAACTACAAGTCCCAGCTCCTTGAAATTTGGTCACCATCCGCCCACGGGCCACGGGACCGCTCGTACCACGTTTCGGATTTTTTCGACCACCGGCCGAGATTTTGCGAATTTTTTAATTTATTTTTTGAAATGTATTTTTTACGGGAAAACTACAAGTCCCAGCTCCTTGAAATTTGGTCACCATCCGCCCACGGGCCACGGGACCGCTCGTACCACGTTTCGGATTTTTTCGACCACCGGCCGAGATTTTGCGAATTTTTTAATTTATTTTTTGAAATGTATTTTTTACGAGAAAACTACAAGTCCAGCTCCTTGAAATTTGGTCACCATCCGCCCACGGGCCACGGGACCGCTCGTACCACGTTTCGGATTTTTTTCGACCACCGGCCGAGATTTTGCGAATTTTTTAATTTATTTTTTGAAATGTATTTTTTACGGGAAAACTACAAGTCCCAGCTCCTTGAAATTTGGTCACCATCCGCCCACGGGCCACGGGACCGCTCGTACCACGTTTCGTATTTTTTCGACCACCGGCCGAGATTTTGCGAATTTTTTAATTTATTTTTTGAAATGTATTTTTTACGGGAAAACTACAAGTCCCAGCTCTTGAAATTTGGTCACCATCCGCCCACGGGCCACGGGACCACTCGTACCACGTTTCGGATTTTTTCGACCACCGGCCGAGATTTTGCGAATTTTTTAATTTATTTTTTGAAATGTATTTTTTACGGGAAAACTACAAGTCCCAGCTCCTTGAAATTTGGTCACCATCCGCCCACGGGCCACGGGACCGCTCGTACCACGTTTCGGATTTTTTCGACCACCGGCCGAGAGTTTGCGAATTTTTTTAATTTATTTTTTGAAATGTATTTTTACGGGAAAACTACAAGTCCCAGCTCCTTGAAATTTGGTCACCATCCGCCCACGGGCCACGGGGACCGCTCGTACCACGTTTCGGATTTTTTCGACCACCGGCCGAGATTTTGCGAATTTTTTAATTTATTTTTTGAAATGTATTTTTTACGAGAAAACTACAAGTCCCAGCTCCTTGAAATTTGGTCACCATCCGCCCACGGGCCACGGGACCGCTCGTACCACGTTTCGGATTTTTTCGACCACCGGCCGAGATTTTGCGAATTTTTAAATTTATTTTTTGAAATGTATTTTTTACGAGAAAACTACAAGTCCCAGCTCCTTGAAATTTGGTCACCATCCGCCCACGGGCCACGGGACCACTCGTACCACGTTTCGGATTTTTCGACCACCGGCCGAGATTTTGCGAATTTTTTAATTTATTTTTTGAAATGTATTTTTTACGAGAAAACTACAAGTCCCAGCTCCTTGAAATTTGGTCACCATCCGCCCACGGGCCACGGACCACTCGTACCACGTTTCGGATTTTTTCGACCACCGGCCGAGATTTTGCGAATTTTTAAATTTATTTTTTGAAATGTATTTTTTACGGGAAAACTACAAGTCCCAGCTCCTTGAAATTTGGTCATCATCCGCCCCACGGGCCACGGGACCACTCGTACCACGTTTCGGATTTTTTCGACCACCGGCCGAGATTTTGCGAATTTTTAAATTTATTTTTTGAAATGTATTTTTTACGGGAAAACTACAAGTCCCAGCTCCTTGAAATTTGGTCACCATCCGCCCACGGGCCACGGGACCACTCGTACCACGTTTCGGATTTTTTCGACCACCGGCCGAGATTTTGCGAATTTTTTAATTTATTTTTTGAAATGTATTTTTTACGGGAAAACTACAAGTCCCAGCTCCTTGAAATTTGGTCACCCTCCGCCCACGGGCCACGGGACCACTCGTACCACGTTTCGGATTTTTTCGACCACCGGCCGAGATTTTGCGAATTTTTTAATTTATTTTTTGAAATGTATTTTTTACGGGAAAACTACAAGTCCCAGCTCCTTGAAATTTGGTCACCCTCCGCCCACGGGCCACGGGACCACTCGTACCACGTTCGGATTTTTTCGACCACCGGCCGAGATTTTGCGAATTTTTTAATTTATTTTTTGAAATGTATTTTTTACGGGAAAACTACAAGTCCCAGCTCCTTGAAATTTGGTCACCCTCCGCCCACGGGCCACGGGACCGCTCGTACCACGTTTCGGATTTTTTTCGACCACCGGCCGAGATTTTGCGAATTTTTTAATTTATTTTTTGAAATGTATTTTTTACGGGAAAACTACAAGTCCCAGCTCCTTGAAATTTGGTCACCATCCGCCCACGGGCCACGGGACCGCTCGTACCACGTTTCGGATTTTTTCGACCACCGGCCGAGATTTTGCGAATTTTTTAATTTATTTTTTGAAATGTATTTTTACGAGAAAACTACAAGTCCCAGCTCCTTGAAATTTGGTCACCATCCGCCCACGGGCCACGGGACCGCTCGTACCACGTTTCGGATTTTTTCGACCACCGGCCGAGATTTTGCGAATTTTTTAATTTATTTTTTGAAATGTATTTTTTACGAGAAAACTACAAGTCCCAGCTCCTTGAAATTTGGTCACCATCCGCCCACGGGCCACGGGACCACTCGTACCACGTTTCGGATTTTTTCGACCACGGCCGAGATTTTGCGAATTTTTAAATTTATTTTTTGAAATGTATTTTTTACGGGAAAACTACAAGTCCCAGCTCCTTGAAATTTGGTCATCATCCGCCCACGGGCCACGGGACCACTCGTACCACGTTTCGGATTTTTTCGACCACCGGCCGAGATTTTGCGAATTTTTAATTTATTTTTTGAAATGTATTTTTTACGGGAAAACTACAAGTCCCAGCTCCTTGAAATTTGGTCACCATCCGCCCACGGGCCACGGGACCACTCGTACCACGTTCGGATTTTTCGACCACCGGCCGAGATTTTGCGAATTTTTAATTTATTTTTTGAAATGTATTTTTTACGGGAAAACTACAAGTCCCAGCTCCTTGAAATTTGGTCACCCTCCGCCCACGGGCCACGGGGACCACTCGTACCACGTTTCGGATTTTTCGACCACCGGCCGAGATTTTGCGAATTTTTTTAATTTATTTTTTGAAATGTATTTTTTTACGGGAAAACTACAAGTCCCAGCTCCTTGAAATTTGGTCACCCTCCGCCCACGGGGCCACGGGACCACTCGTACCACGTTTCGGATTTTTTCGACCACCGGCCGAGATTTTGCGAATTTTTTAATTTATTTTTTTGAAATGTATTTTTTACGGGAAAACTACAAGTCCCAGCTCCTTGAAATTTGGTCACCCTCCGCCCACGGGCCACGGGACCGCTCGTACCACGTTTCGGATTTTTTCGACCACCGGCCGAGATTTTGCGAATTTTTTAATTTATTTTTTGAAATGTATTTTTTACGGGAAAACTACAAGTCCCAGCTCCTTGAAATTTGGTCACCATCCGCCCACGGGCCACGGACCGCTCGTACCACGTTTCGGATTTTTTCGACCACCGGCCGAGATTTTGCGAATTTTTTAATTTATTTTTTGAAATGTATTTTTACGAGAAAACTACAAGTCCCAGCTCCTTGAAATTTGGTCACCATCCGCCCACGGGCCACGGGACCGCTCGTACCACGTTTCGGATTTTTTCGACCACCGGCCGAGATTTTGCGAATTTTTTAATTTATTTTTTGAAATGTATTTTTTACGAGAAAACTACAAGTCCCCAGCTCCTTGAAATTTGGTCACCATCCGCCCACGGGCCACAGGACCGCTCGTACCACGTTTCGGATTTTTTCGACCACCGGCCGAGATTTTGCGAATTTTTAAATTTATTTTTGAAATGTATTTTTTACGAGAAAACTACAAGTCCCAGCTCCTTGAAATTTGGTCACCATCCGCCCACGGGCCACGGGACCGCTCGTACCACGTTTCGGATTTTTCGACCACCGGCCGAGATTTGCGAATTTTTTAATTTATTTTTTGAAATGTATTTTTTACGAGAAAACTACAAGTCCCAGCTCCTTGAAATTTGGTCACCATCCGCCCACGGGCCACGGGGACCGCTCGTACCACGTTTCGGATTTTTTCGACCACCGGCCGAGATTTTGCGAATTTTTTAATTTATTTTTTGAAATGTATTTTTTACGGGAAAACTACAAGTCCCAGCTCCTTGAAATTTGGTCACCATCCCGCCCACGGGCCACGGGACCGCTCGTACCACGTTTCGGATTTTTTCGACCACCGGCCGAGATTTTGCGAATTTTTTAATTTATTTTTTGAAATGTATTTTTTACGGGAAAACTACAAGTCCCAGCTCCTTGAAATTTGGTCACCATCCGCCCCACGGGCCACGGGACCGCTCGTACCACGTTTCGGATTTTTTCGACCACCGGCCGAGATTTTGCGAATTTTTTAATTTATTTTTTGAAATGTATTTTTACGGGAAAACTACAAGTCCCAGCTCCTTGAAATTTGGTCACCATCCGCCCACGGGCCACGGGACCGCTCGTACCACGTTTCGATTTTTTCGACCACCGGCCGAGAGTTTGCGAATTTTTTAATTTATTTTTTGAAATGTATTTTTACGGGAAAACTACAAGTCCCAGCTCCTTGAAATTGGTCACCATCCGCCCACGGGCCACGGGACCGCTCGTACCACGTTTCGGATTTTTTCGACCACCGGCCGAGATTTTGCGAATTTTTAATTTATTTTTTGAAATGTATTTTTTACGGGAAAACTACAAGTCCCAGCTCCTTGAAATTTGGTCACCATCCGCCCACGGGCCACGGGACCGCTCGTACCACGTTTCGGATTTTTTCGACCACCGGCCGAGAGTTTGCGAATTTTTTAATTTATTTTTTGAAATGTATTTTTACGGGAAAACTACAAGTCCCAGCTCCTTGAAATTTGGTCACCATCCGCCCACGGGCCACGGACCGCTCGTACCACGTTTCGGATTTTTTCGACCACCGGCCGAGATTTTGCGAATTTTTTAATTTATTTTTTGAAATGTATTTTTTACGGGAAAACTACAAGTCCCAGCTCCTTGAAATTTGGTCACCATCCGCCCACGGGCCACGGGACCGCTCGTACCACGTTTCGGATTTTTTCGACCACCGGCCGAGATTTTGCGAATTTTTTAATTTATTTTTTGAAATGTATTTTTTACGAGAAAACTACAAGTCCCAGCTCCTTGAAATTTGGTCACCATCCGCCCACGGGCCACGGGACCGCTCGTACCACGTTTCGGATTTTTTCGACCACCGGCCGAGATTTTGCGGAATTTTTTAATTTATTTTTTGAAATGTATTTTTTTACGGGAAAACTACAAGTCCAGCTCCTTGAAATTTGGTCACCATCCGCCCACGGGCCACGGGACCGCTCGTACCACGTTTCGGATTTTTTCGACCACCGGCCGAGATTTTGCGAATTTTTTAATTTATTTTTTGAAATGTATTTTTTACGGGAAAACTACAAGTCCCAGCTCCTTGAAATTTGGTCACCATCCGCCCACGGGCCACGGGACCGCTCGTACCACGTTTCGGATTTTTTCGACCACCGGCCGAGATTTGCGAATTTTTTAATTTATTTTTTGAAATGTATTTTTTACGGGAAAACTACAAGTCCCAGCTCCTTGAAATTTGGTCACCATCCGCCCACGGGCCACGGGACCGCTCGTACCACGTTTCGGATTTTTTCGACCACCGGCCGAGAGTTTGCGAATTTTTTAATTTATTTTTTGAAATGTATTTTTACGGGAAAACTACAAGTCCCAGCTCCTTGAAATTTGGTCACCATCCGCCCACGGGCCACGGGGACCGCTCGTACCACGTTTCGGATTTTTTCGACCACCGGCCGAGATTTTGCGAATTTTTTAATTTATTTTTTGAAATGTATTTTTAACGGGAAAACTACAAGTCCCAGCTCCTTGAAATTTGGTCACCATCCGCCCACCGGGGCCACGGGACCGCTCGTACCACGTTTCGGATTTTTTCGACCCACCGGCCGAGATTTTGCGAATTTTTAAATTTATTTTTTGAAATGTATTTTTTACGAGAAAACTACAAGTCCCAGCTCCTTGAAATTTGGTCACCATCCGCCCACGGGCCACGGGACCGCTCGTACCACGTTTCGGATTTTTTCGACCACCGGCCGAGATTTTGCGAATTTTTTTAATTTATTTTTTGAAATGTATTTTTACGAGAAAACTACAAGTCCCAGCTCCTTGAAATTTGGTCACCATCCGCCCACGGGCCACGGGACCACTCGTACCACGTTTCGGATTTTTTCGACCACCGGCCGAGATTTTGCGAATTTTTTAATTTATTTTTTGAAATGTATTTTTTACGAGAAAACTACAAGTCCCAGCTCCTTGAAATTTGGTCACCATCCGCCCACGGGCCACGGGACCACTCGTACCACGTTTCGGATTTTTCGACCAACCGGCCGAGATTTTGCGAATTTTTAAATTTATTTTTTGAAATGTATTTTTTACGAGAAAACTACAAGTCCCAGCTCCTTGAAATTTGGTCACCATCCGCCCACGGGCCACGGGACCACTCGTACCACGTTTCGGATTTTTTCGACCACCGGCCGAGATTTTGCGAATTTTTAAATTTATTTTTTGAAATGTATTTTTTACGAGAAAACTACAAGTCCCAGCTCCTTGAAATTTGGTCACCATCCGCCCACGGGCCACGGGACCACTTGTACCACGTTTCGGATTTTTTCGACCACCGGCCGAGATTTTGCGAATTTTTTTAATTTATTTTTGAAATGTATTTTTTACGGGAAAACTACAAGTCCCAGCTCCTTGAAATTTTGGTCACCATCCGCCCACGGGCCACGGGACCACTCGTACCACGTTTCGGATTTTTTCGACCACCGGCCGAGATTTTGCGGAATTTTTTTAATTTATTTTTTGAAATGTATTTTTTACGAGAAAACTACAAGTCCCAGCTCCTTGAAATTTGGTCACCATCCGCCCACGGGCCACGGGACCACTCGTACCACGTTTCGGATTTTTTCGACCACCGGCCGAGATTTTGCGAATTTTTTAATTTATTTTTTGAAATGTATTTTTTACGGGAAAACTACAAGTCCCAGCTCCTTGAAATTTGGTCACCATCCGCCCACGGGCCACGGGACCACTCGTACCACGTTTCGGATTTTTTCGACCACCGGCCGAGATTTTGCGAATTTTTTAATTTATTTTTTGAAATGTATTTTTTACGGAAAACTACAAGTCCCAGCTCCTTGAAATTTGGTCACCATCCGCCCACGGGGCCACGGGACCGCTCGTACCACGTTTCGGATTTTTTCGACCACCGGCCGAGATTTTGCGAATTTTTTAATTTATTTTTTGAAATGTATTTTTTACGGGAAAACTACAAGTCCCAGCTCCTTGAAATTTGGTCACCCTCCGCCCACGGGCCACGGGACCGCTCGTACCACGTTTCGGATTTTTTCGACCACCGGCCGAGATTTTGCGAATTTTTTAATTTATTTTTTGAAATGTATTTTTTACGGGAAAACTACAAGTCCCAGCTCCTTGAAATTTGGTCACCATCCGCCCACGGGCCACGGGACCACTCGTACCACGTTTCGGATTTTTTCGACCACCGGCCGAGAGTTTTGCGAATTTTTTAATTTATTTTTTGAAATGTATTTTTTACGAGAAAACTACAAGTCCCAGCTCCTTGAAATTTGGTCACCATCCGCCCACGGGCCACGGGACCACTCGTACCACGTTTCGGATTTTTTCGACCACCGGCCGAGAGTTTGCGAATTTTTTAATTTATTTTTTGAAATGTATTTTTTACGAGAAAACTACAAGTCCCAGCTCCTTGAAATTTGGTCACCATCCGCCACGGGCCACGGGACCACTCGTACCACGTTTCGGATTTTTTCGACCACCGGCCGAGATTTTGGCGAATTTTTTAATTTATTTTTTGAAATGTATTTTTTACGAGAAAACTACAAGTCCCAGCTCCTTGAAATTTGGTCACCATCCGCCCACGGGCCACGGGACCACTCGTACCACGTTTCGGATTTTTTCGACCACCGGCCGAGATTTTGCGAATTTTTTAATTTATTTTTTGAAATGTATTTTTTACGAGAAAACTACAAGTCCCAGCTCCTTGAAATTTGGTCACCATCCGCCCACGGGCCACGGGACCACTCGTACCACGTTTCGGATTTTTTCGACCACCGGCCGAGATTTTGCGAATTTTTTAATTTATTTTTTGAAATGTATTTTTTACGGGAAAAACTACAAGTCCCAGCTCCTTGAAATTTGGTCACCCTCCGCCCACGGGCCACGGGACCACTCGTACCACGTTTCGGATTTTTTCGACCACCGGCCGAGATTTTGCGAATTTTTTAATTTATTTTTTGATATGTATTTTTTACGGGAAAACTACAAGTCCCAGCTCCTTGAAATTTGGTCACCCTCCGCCCACGGGCCACGGGACCGCTCGTACCACGTTTCGGATTTTTTCGACCACCGGCCGAGATTTTGCGAATTTTTTAATTTTATTTTTTGAAATGTATTTTTTACGGGAAAACTACAAGTCCCAGCTCCTTGAAATTTGGTCACCATCCGCCCACGGGCCACGGGACCACTCGTACCACGTTTCGGATTTTTTCGACCACCGGCCGAGAGTTTGCGAATTTTTTAATTTATTTTTTGAAATGTATTTTTTACGAGAAAACTACAAGTCCCAGCTCCTTGAAATTTGGTCACCATCCGCCCACGGGCCACGGGACCACTCGTACCACGTTTCGGATTTTTTCGACCACCGGCCGAGATTTTGCGAATTTTTTAATTTATTTTTTGAAATGTATTTTTACGGGAAAACTACAAGTCCAGCTCCTTGAAATTTGGTCACCCTCCGCCCACGGGCCACGGGACCGCTCGTACCACGTTTT
>NW_026943877.1:0-88988 GCF_035594765.1 Anolis carolinensis
TTAAACATCAAATTAAGTTATGATTTTACAAATTAAGCACCAAAACATCATGTTAGACAACAAATTTGTCAGAAAAAGTAGTTCAGTACACAGTAATGCTATATAGTAATTACTGTATTTATGAATTTAGCACCAAAATATCACGATATATTGAAAGCATTGACTACAAAAATGCGTTGGATAATCCAGAACGTTGGATAAGCCAGTGTTGGATAAGTGAGACTCTACTGTAAATACTACATAGCATTACTGCGCATGGAACTACTTTTTCTGTCAAATTTGTTGTATAATATGATGTTTTGGTGCTTAATTTGTATAACGATTACCTAATTTGATGTTTAATTGGCTTTTCCTGAATCCCTTCTTATTATCCAACATATTCACTTATCCTGCCGGCCTGTTTACGTTGGATAAGTGAGACTCTACTGTATATTTCTAATCTTATATTATCTGCTGAGAACTGGATTATATGAGGCCCCTTCTTCACAGCTGGATAAAATGCACACTGAAGTGGATTATATGGTAGTGTGGAGTCAAGATAATCCAGTGCAAAGCAGATAACATAAGATTATAAATGGGTTATATAGCTGTGTGGAAGGGCCTTGAGTCTACACTGCCATATAATCCAGTGCAAATTAGATAATCTGTGGAAGAGGCCTAAGTGAGGCCTAAATCTCCCTCTAATTAGGACTTTATTTTTCTTTTCTTTTTGTTGTATCAACCTAGAGGCGTGGATGATGGGTTGTGTTGTCAAATTTTGAGGTTGGGGGGCCTGTACTTTTGTTGTTTTGTGAATTGCCATGATGCCATCACTCTTTTATATATATAGATAATAATAGAGAAAAATGTACCATATATTCTCGAGTATAAGCTGACCCAAATATAAGCCAACCAGGACTCTCACCCAAGTATAAGCCGAGGGGGGCTTTTTTAGTCTTAAAAAAGGGCTGAAAAACTAGGCTTATACTCGAGTATATACAGTATTCCCTGCTTTCCCCTTCCTACCTGTTGCCCAGGTGAGCCAGGTTTGCTCACCTGACTCACCTGAAAGGCTTTGGATGCATTTTCCCAGCAGCATTTTTTTGACCTGAGCAAGATTTTAATGGACAACTTCCTAGGTAGGCTTGCCTCTTTGTATTATTCTCCATCCTTTAGAATAGCTCCTTTTATTGCAAATTTTATATAGATATACATATATAGATATTTGAGATAGAAAGTCCCTTTCCCTTCTTATTCCCCCTCCTTTGGTTGTGTTGGGGTCCACTTTGCACATGCTCGGAGGTCTCTTGCCCTTCTTATTCACCTTCCTTTGGTTGCTTGGGGGTCCACTTTGCACATGCTCAGAGGCCCCTTGCCCTTCTTGTTCCCCTGGGTGGATGGGTTGGTGGGCTGGCTGGCTTTATGGTTGCTTTGGGGCCACTTTGCACATGCTCAGGGAGCCCTTGCCCTTCTTCTTCCCCTAGTTGGGTGAGCGGGTGAGCCTTTGGTTGCTTTGGGCCCACTTTGCACATGCTCAGAGGTCTCTTGCCCTTCTTATTCACCTTCCTTTGGTTGCTTGGGGGTCCACTTTGCACATGCTCAGAGGCCCCTTGCCCTTCTTGTTCTCCTGGGTGGGTGGGTTGGTGGGCTGGCTGGCTTTATGGTTGCTTTGGGGCCACTTTGCACATGCTCAGAGGCCAGCTGCCCTTCTTATTCCCCTGTGTGGGCTTTATGCTTGCTTTGGGGGGCACTTTGCATATGCTCTGAAGTCCCTTTCCCTTCTTATTCCCCCTCCTTTGGTTGTGTTGGGGTCCACTTTGCACATGCTCAGAGGCCCCTTGCCCTTCTTATTCCCCCTCTTTGGGTTGCTTTGGGGTCCACTCTGCACATGCCCAGAGTCCCCTTGCGCTCCTTGTTTCCCTGGGTGGGTGGGTGGGCTTTATGGTTGTGTTGGGGTCCACTCTGCACATGCCCAGAGTCCCCTTGCCCTCCTTGTCCCATGGGTGGGTGGGTGGGCTTGTGAAGGCGGGCTCCTCCTCCTCCTTTTCTTTGGCTCCGGAGCAGCCTCTTCCTCCCTCCCTCCCTGCCTCCCTTCCTCCGGGGCTCTTCTCTTCGTGGCGCTGGCCTGCCGGGGCCCCTCCCTGGGCGGCTGCGGCTGCTGCTTGGCGGGGCCTGGCGCCTCCTCCTCCTGGCTGCTCTCCTGGCTGCGGGGGCGGAGGGATGCCCGCCCGGCCCGGCCCGGCCCTCCTCCTCCTCCTCCGTCCTCCTCCTCCGCCTCCTCCCTGACGGGTCTGGCTGTTCCTCCTGCGGCAGGTGCGGGCTCCGAGGATGGCGCAGGGCCCGCCATGTCCCTCCGGGCGGCCCCGACAGAGGACGGCGGAGCCTCGGCGCCGGCGGGACCCCCGGAGCTGTCCCTGGAAGAGGTGCTGAAGGCCTACGAGCAGCCGCTCAACGAGGAGCAGGCCTGGGCCGTGGCCTTCCAGGTCTGCCGCGGGATCCAGGGCGCCGGGAAGGACGGGCCCGCCCGGGGGCCCCAGGGGCGCCTCGCCGGACCCGCCGACCTCCTCCTCCGCCGGGACGGAGCCGTCGCCGCCAAAGGAGAGAGCGGCCTGGCCGGTGAGTCTCGCCTGCCTATTACCGGGAGGAAGGGAGCCGCCCCGCCAGGGCCGGCCGGAGATAATTTAAAATATTAAGCGGGGGTGGAGAAAAGCGCCCCCGCCGCGCAGGGGGTGGGGAAAAGTGCCCCCCCCCCCCGCAGGGGCGGGGGAAGCCTGACGGTGCCCCCCGGGGACCTGCGCCCGAGGCGGCCGCCTCACGTGGCCTCTATGGTGGGGCCGGCCCTGCGCCCCGCCAGTCCCACCCCAAAGGAGGGTTGGGGTCTCTCTTTTGAAAGGGCTGCGTCCCCTTTAAGAGCCACCCCAAGACCCTATGACAGATCAAAGGACTTTCCAAACAAGAGACTTCTTTAGAAGGAGTATTGGGAATTCCAGACAGGAAACAATCGGGACCAGCTAACACCTCCCAACAAAGGGTACCCCCCCAGGTAGGAAACATCCAGTCCTTGAAGCTGCAAGGCCATTCAGGGTGGGAGGAAGAATTCTTATCTGTTTTAGCCTTGCAGACTATTCCAGACAAGAAACAATCAGGGCCAGCTAACACCTCCCGACAAAGGGTTCCCCTTCTCCTGCCAAGAAAACGGGAATTCCAGACAGACAATCAGGGCCAGCTAACACCTCCCCCAAACAAAGGATACCCCCGCCAAGAAAACAGGGGAGTTCCAATCAGACAATCAGGGCCAGCGAACACCTTCCGACAAAGGGTACCCCACAGGCAAGAAAATGGGAATTCCAAACAGGAGACAATCGGGGCTAGCTAACACCTCCCGACAAAGGGTACCCCCCACCAAGAAAACAGGGGAATTCCAGACAGAAAATCAGGGCCAGCTAACACCTCCCAACAAAAGGTACCATTCAGGCAAGAAAATAGGAGAATTCCAGACAGACAATCAGGGCCAGCTAACACCTCCCAATAAAGGGTAACCCCCACCAAGAAAACAGGGGAATTCCAGACAGACAATCAGGGCCAGCTAACACCTCCCAACAAAGGATGCTTGCCCATAGGTAGGTAGCAGGCGGTCCTTGAAGCTGCAAGGCCATTCAGGGTGGGAGGAAGAACTCTTGTCTGTTTGAGACATGTGTGAATATTACGATTGATCACCTTGATTAGCACCAAATAGCCTTGCAGGCTATTCCAGGCAAGAAACAATCAGGGACAGCTAATCACCTCCCAACAAAGGCAGGAATCAGCCAGGCCTTCAAGCTGCAAGGCCATTCAGGGTGCGAGAAATAACTCTTGTCTGTTTGAGGCACGTGTGAATATTGCAATTGATCACCTTGATTAGCACCAAATAGCCTTGCAGACTATTCCAGACAGGAAACAATCAGGACCAGCTAATCACCTCCCAACAAAGGATTCCCCCAGGCAGGAAGTAGCCAAGCATTGAAACTGCAAGGCTATTCAATGATAATCAATGTGCTCAATTATAATATTCACACTTGCCTCCAACGGGCAAGAGTTCTTTCTTGCACCCTGGACATCATTCCCCAGATATATAAACCCCACTTGCCTAGTTTCCAACAGACTTCACAACCTCTGAGAGTGCCTGCCACAGATGTGGGCGAAACGTCAGGAGCGAATGCTTCTGGGACATGGCCAGACAGCCTGGAAAACTCACAGCAACCTAATTGTTGTTGTTGTTGTTTATTTATTTATACCCTGCTTTTCTCCCTAACAAGGATACTCAAAGCAGGCTTACATCAAAGCCTGTACAGTTTGAAATTTACAGATATACAAACATTAAAAAGGGATTCATTTTATCCTTGGAGAGACCTCTTCTTATTTGGGGAAGAGGAGCAAAACATTGCCTTTAACTTTGGAGGAACTGCATCTCAATCCTTTAGTAAGCTCCCAAAAATCAAAGCAGCACCAGCAATTTTCCCTGTCTCCTTGCCAATTGCAAACTGGACTGTGTTGTTGTTGTTGTTAATATTATTATTATTATTATTGCTCTGCCCATTCCCATTGCAATTGGTCTCAATATTGGCATGCTTGCTCTCTGTTATTGCCAAGACATAAAAGCAGGATATTAATTAATAATAAAAGAAAGAAAGAAAGAAAGAACCATTATTATTATTATTATTATTATTAGTAGTAGTAGTAGTACCGGTAACAGTATTTATATCCTGGCTAACATTTAAAAAACATAAAGTTTTGGATCAATTTGCATCTCAATCAAGACATAAAAGCAGGATATTAATTAATAATAAAAAAAAGAAAGAACCATTATTATTATTATTATTAGTAGTAGTAGTAGTAGTACCGGTAACAGTATTTATATCCTGGCTAACATTTAAAAAACGTAATGTTTTGGATCAATTTGCATCTCAATCAAGACATAAAAGCAGGATATTAATTAATAATAAAAAAAAGAAAGAACCATTATTATTATTATTAGTAGTAGTAGTACCGGTAACAGTATTTATATCCTGGCTAACATTTAAAAAACATAATGTTTTGGATCAATTTGCATCTCAATCAAGACATAAAAGCAGGATATTAATTAATAATAAAAGAAAGAAAGAAAGAACCATTATTATTATTATTATTAGTAGTAGTAGTAGTAGTAATAGTACCGGTAACAGTATTTATATCCTGGCTAACATTTAAAAAATGTTTTGGATCAATTTGCATCTCAATCAAGACATAAAAGCAGGATATTAATTAATAATAATATAATAGTAATAATAATAATAAACCCGTGCCAAAAGATCTCAGCCGACATTTGGAAACAATAGACATTGACAAAATCACGATCTGCCAACTGCAAAAGGCCACCCTCCTGGGATCTGCGCGGATCATCCGAAAATACATCACACAGTCAACATGGCCAGACAGACAACTCAGAGCAACCCAGTTTGTGCGTTTTAGCTGGCCATGGTTGTGAGGATGCCTGCCATAGATGTGGGTGAAACATCAGGAGAGAATGCTTCTGGATCATAGTATGTTATAACATAGTATGACAAATGAGACATATATGCTGGATTATATTATTATTATTATTATTATTATTATTATTATTATTATTATTATGATGATGACACAGGAGACAAGATAGATAGTTTTGTTGTGCCAGCTGTCAGCTCTAGTTTGTAGTGCAGTTTTCTTGTACTGATTCTTTGTCTGCTGTGTTCTGAGGAGTTTCTGATTTTTGACTTCAATCAAAGCAGGTTCTTCACTTTGCTTGGCATATTCTGCCAGGGCATGTTCTTCTTCTTTGACTGCTTGTTTGACTTGTAAGAGTAAGAGTCCTCTGCCCCCGATCTTCTATAATAATAATAATAATAATAATAATAATAATAATAATAATAATAATAATAATAATATCCTGCTTTTATCTCTCGATTGAGATGCTGTGGAGTGCTGAGAGTTGTAGTTTGGAGAGGCAGCAGCACCTCTTGGCATACAAAACCATTTCAAGCGACAACTCCTAGCATTACAGAGCTTTGTGCTACGACATGGCATTTTAAGTGGCGTGCAATTGCCCTCTGCCCCACTGATCCGGGTGGGTCTTCGGGGCAGATTATTGCAGGAGGACAGAGGCCAAAGTATCTTGCAAGGACAGAGTAATTACATTTAATGACGTGGTGCAATTCAAGGGCTCATGTGCCGCCCTGGAAAGACCAGAAAGGTGGTGCCAGGATTCCATTGCATTGAGCTATGGCAGCCAAAGTGATGCCAAAGTGCATTAAACCTTCAATGTAGACACACCCACGATTCTGAACCCCTCAATGTGGGCTAGCACCTTGGATAGTTCCAGGGCAACTGCTCCCATAATCCCATGGCCATTAAAGTGGTGCCAGACTGCATTCATAGTACAATTTATTATTATTATTATTATTATTATTATTATTATTATTATTATTATTATTATATTTTATTATGACACTGCAAACAAGATAGATATGCTGGATTTCGTATTTCGTATCACAAAACCACAAGTCGAACACTTCCCAAGTGTCTAGGACTGTGTGATGTATTTTCGGATGATGCGTGCAGATCCCAGCAGGGTGGCCTTTTGCAGTTGGCAGATCGTGATTTTGTCAATGTCCATTGTTTCCAAATGCCGGCTGAGATCTTTTGGCACGGCACCCAGTGTGCCGATCACCACCGGGACCACCTGCACTGGTTTCTGCCAGAGTCTTTGAAGTTCAGTCTTGAGATCCTGATAGCGGCTGAGTTTTTCCTGTTGTTTTTCGTCAATGCGACTGTCACCTGGGATTGCGACATCAATGATCCAAACCTTTTTCTTTTCCACAACTGTGATGTCTGGTGTGTTGTGTTCCAGAACTTTGTCAGTCTGAATTCGGAAGTCCCACAGTATCTTTGTGTGCTCATTTTATTATTATTATTATTTAAATTTTTAATATTATTTTATTTATTGTTATCATTATTAATTTTATTATAGGGTCTTTGCATCTTATTTTGAGATGTTTACCTTGTGCATAAGGCGAACCCATCTAAATAAGAAATGCATAGAAGGACAAAAGCCAATTGAGTCTTTTCCCAACCCAATGCTGGTTCTCTGTCCATGTTCCAAGACTGTTGCACCCAAACATTTGCAAGAGGAAGGTTTTTCCCGGTAGCGGTTGCAATTGATAATATTTGCTCAGAAGCACCGCAAGAAGGTGTTTTAGGACAACACAAAAAAACCAGTTTGCCCAGTTCTTTAATGGTTATTATCACCTGGGGCTCCTTCCTTGACTTCCATCCAGCCCTGCAAATGCAAGGTGACCCTCCTGGTGCATTTCGGGGATGTTTCCAGCCCTGCAAGGCGGCACTCGGGCCGGACCAAAAGCCTTGCGTCACTCCCACCGTCCCTGAAGGGAAACTAATGGGAACAGAGGCAGGAGAGAGCAAAGTATATTCGCTGCAGAACAGCATTGCTTTTGGGGTTGTTGTATGTGTCAACAACACATTGAGCATTGCTTTTCTTTCATCCATACTGTTTGCAGCTCCCTGCTTGATGCCTCCTGTGTCCACTGGCAGCAAAACATGCAAGACCAGAAATAGTTCTTGCATGGATATTGTTGGTTTTATTATTGCTATCTCCCTCTCTCTGTATGTATGTATGTGTGTATATAATAATAATAATAATAATAATAATAATAATAATAATAATAATAATAATAATAACAACAACAACAATGGGACCCTGAAGAAGGAGACAGAAGGCCTGATCCTTGCAGCCCAGGAGCAAGACATCAGAACAAATGCAATGAAGGCCAAGATCGAAAAATCAGCTAATGACCCAAAATGCAGACTGTGCAAGGAAACCGACGAAACCATGGATCATATCCTCAGCTGCTGTAAGAAAATCGCACAGACAGACTACAAACAGAGGCACAACTATGTGGCCCAAAGGATTCATTGGAACTTATGCCTCAAGTACCACCTCCCAGCAGCAAAGAACTGGTGGGATCACAAACCTGCAAAAATATTGGAAAATGAGGACGCAAAGATACTGTGGGACTTCCGAATCCAGACTGACAAAGTTCTGGAACACAACACACCAGACATCACAGTTGTGGAAAAGAAAAAGGTTTGGATAATTGATGTTGCCATCCCAGGTGACAGTCGCATTGACGAAAAACAAAAGGAAAAACTCAGCCGCTATCAGGACCTCAAGATTGAACTTCAAAGACTCTGGCAGAAACCAGTGCAGGTGGTCCCAGTGGTGATGGGCACACTGGGTGCCGTGCCAAAAGATCTCAGCCGGCATTTGGAAACAATAGACATTGACAAAATCACGATCTGCCAGCTGCAAAAGGCCACCCGACTGGGATCTGCACGCATCATCCGAAAATACATCACACAGTCCTAGACGCTTGGGAAGTGTTCGACTTGTGATTTTGTGATACGAAATTCAGCATATCTATCTTGTTTGCTGTGTCATAAAATAAAATAATAATAATAATAATAATAATAATAATAATAATTATTATTATTATTATTATTATTATCCCGCCACCATCTCCCCGAAGGGACTCAGGGCAGCTAACGTGGGGCCAAGCCCAAAACAGAAACAAAATGTGACAAGTTAAAACCAATATAAATAACTAAAAACAGTGTCAACACAACAAATAAAATCAACAATTAAAACACAAGAATCTCTCCAATCTCCCTAGATTTACATTTGCAAGAGTTCTTTAACAGCTTGGCTGCAGAGAGACATTCTTATTGGAATGTCTTACATGCCCTGCCTCATGCACGGAGGAGGAGTTGTTTAAAGCTACGGACAATGCGGTTGCTGTTGCCCGCTTTTGGTCTAAAACTATTTAGTTGCTTGTGATTTCCTTTATGTCATCATTTTAAAATGTATTTACCATGCAGTGCTTTTGACACGAAATAAATAAATTGTAAAGAAAGAAATGCTATGAGAGCATTTTCTCTCTATGTCAATATATATACCATAATGGGTTGTTGTGAGTTTTCCGGTCTGTATGGCCATGTTCCAGAAGCATTCTCTCCTGACGTTTCGCCCACATCTATGGCAGGCACCCTCAGAAGTTGTGAGGTTGTGAGGGAGGAAGGAGAAAAAGCTGTTCGGCAGTGGAACTCTCTGCCCCAGAGTCTGGTGAGGCTCCTTCTTTGGCGGCTTTTAAGCAGAGGCTGGATGACCATCTGTCGGGGGTGCTTTGAATGTGATGTTCCTGCTTCTGGGCAGAATGAGGTTGGACTGGATGGTCCATGAGGTCTCTTCCAACTCTAGGATTCTATGATTCTATATAATACACATCACAACCTCTGAGGATGGTTGCCATAGATGTGGGCAAAACGTCAGGAGACAACGCTTCAGGAACATGACAAGACAGCCTCGAAAACTCACAACAACCCTGTGATTCTGGCCATGAAAGCCTTCGACAACACTTTGTTATTGTTGTTATTATTTCTATAGTTCTTACTGTGCCACCTTTTCCTCACTCTGGGATTCAAGGCATCTTGCGACAGTTAGAACAAACATCGGTAAACATTTATACAGTACTAACATTTTAACATATCAATTGAAGTAGAAATACAACTGAAGCCAGTGGAAAGCAGAAACACTTGGAGAAGCAACAGTTCTGTCAATACTGCGGATTTTATTAATATCCAGAAGCCAGAAAGATTGCAAATGTGCATTAAGTTGATCCCGTCTCCACCTCTGTTCCTTTCACTTGGCCAAATGCCCTGGAGACCTATTTCCTGCCTTTGACCCCGTCCAACTAAAAGGGAAAAGGTCACCCAACCCCTAGCAACAAATGTGAGAGGCAGGTGGCCTTTCCTCCCTTTGGGGAACGTCTCGAGGCCAAAGCAGATGGACGGCCAGATGGAAGCGGATGGAGTTAAGTGCCTGGACGGACCAGATGGACAGCAGTGGGTGGCCGCTTTGGAGGAGGAGAGAAGCATGCAGGACAAGGACAAAGGAAGGAGGCATCTATACGGCACACTTAATCCAGTTTTGACACCACTTGGACTGCCATGGCTCCAAAAGAGGAGGCCAGTGTAAATGTTGTAATTAATCACCTTTGTTTAGCATTGAATGGCCTTCCCAGCCTCACATCCTGGCCTGGGGGAATCCTTTGTTCAGAGTCGTTAGCTGCCCCTGATTGATCCATGTCTGGAGTTCTTCTGTTTTTAGTGTTTTTATTTACTGTTCTGATTTAGGAGTTTTTAAATACTGGTAGCCAGATTTTGTTCATTTTCATGGTTTCACACAGACCTCCAAAAGACAAGAGTTCTTTCCCCCATCCAGGAAATTCCACAAATATATAAACCTTCCTTGCTTAGTTTCTCCATACCTCACACCTCTGGCGATGCATGCCACAGATGTGGGTGAAACGTCAGGAGAGGATGCTTCTGGAACATGGCCATATAGTCTGCAAAACTCACAGCAACCCAACAATAACAAAGGTTGCACGTGCCTTTTTCGGCGTCCAAAATCCTCCTACGATAAACCTTTGCTTTCTGGTGGTTCAAGGCACACAAATGTTGTTTCATGCACAATATTATTAAAAATATTGTGTCTGAAACAACCTTCAGATGCAGAGGAAGGATACATAAATGTCATAGTTAGATTTGGGTCCCATCTCCGAGATATCTCGTGACCTAGATGCAAATGTTTCCTACAAAGGGAAATTATGAAAATCCAAAACACTTCTGGTTCCAGGAATTTTGAACAAAGGAGATTTAAACTTGGAGTAATAGTAACAACAACAACAACAACAACACATCCGGTTCCAAGAAAGAGGAATATTAATTGTGTATTTTTTTTCCTTTTGCAGAACTCCCATTGACTTTAACGCCTTCTGCAGAAGCCCAGGTGAGTTCAAGATTATTATTATTATTATTATTATTATTATTATTATTATTATTATTATTCCTTATATCCCATTTTTATCTCTTAATTGAGACTAAGTCACTCAGGCTATTATTATTATTATTATTATTATTATTATTATTATTATTATTATTATTTATTAGCGACATTTATATCCCGCCCTTCTCACCCCGAAGGGGACTCAGGGTGGCTTACAAGTTATATGTACATACAATATATACTATTAGTACAGCATAAAATAAACATGATATATTACTATATTGTACTATACCTCTGTATTGCAATATTATTAGTAATATTACATGTAATATAAATATACAATTATAATAGTGTATTGTTATTATATTGTATTACATTATAATATTATCAATATTATATGTACAGTAGAGTCTCGCTTATCCAACATAAACGGGCCGGCAGAATGTTGGATAAGCGAATATGGTGGATAATAAGGAGGGATAATGGAAAAGCCTATTAAACATCAAATTAGGTGATTTTACAAATTAAGCGCCAAAACATCATGTTATACAACAAATTTTACAGAAAAAATAGTTCAATACACAGTAATGCTATTTAGTACAGTATACACAGTAATGCTATGTAGTAATTACTGTATTTATTAATTTAGTACCAAAATATCACGATGTATTGAAAACACTGACTACAAAAATGCGTTGGATAATCCAGAACGTTGGATAAGCGAGTGTTGGATAAGTGAGAGACTACTGTATATACAATGTATATATATAAAAATGTAATGTGCGTTTTATTATGGAGTAAACAACAAAACCACTGAACCAAATCACACCAAATTTGGCCGCAAAAGACATAGTCATCCAAAATATGTCTTTCCAACAAAAAACCCTATAAAAACAAAGTCCAAATTAGAAGAAGAGGAAGAACTGTGTATTCCCCTTGCTGCCAGTTAGAAGGCTAAGCTCCGCCCACTTGGTCTCCTAGCAACCCACTCAGCCATTTAATGGCACCCAGGGCCTCTTCACTCAGGCCTCTTCCACTTCCTATAAAATACAGATTATTTTATTTATACTGGATTACAGTAGAGTCTCACTTATCCAACATTCATTTATCCAACGTTCTGGATTATCCAACGCATTTTTGTAGTCAATGTTTTCAATACATTCTGATATTTCGGTGCTAAATTCGTTAATATAGTAATTACTACATAGCATTACTGCTTATTGAACTACTTTTTCTGCCAAATTTGTTGTATAACATGATGTTTTGGTACTTAAATTGTAAAATCATAACCTAATTTGATGTTTAATAGGCTTTTTCTTAATCTCTCCTTATTATCCAAGATATTCGCTTATCCAAGCTTCTGCCGGCCCGTTTAGCTTGGATAAGTGAGACTCTACTGTATTATCAATATTATACGTATATACAATGTCATAGACAGAACGCCACCAAATAGAGTAAAACTCAGTTTATTGAGGTTACAGAACTAAAATTGCCCGTTAAGAAACAAATAACAAGGCAAACACTTGACTTCAGTGTAAAAAGTAACAAAAACAGTTCCGTTTGAACTAAAACGGTTAAAGGTAATAAACCGGATTAAACAGGAGTTTAATCCGGATTAAATCAAAAGTGCTTACTTCAGCCTGACGAACAAAGCAAACAAAAGAGGATAAACAGCGGTCAGAATGAAAACAATAAACTGGCAGCAGATTCTTCTCTGCTACACAAAAACTACAGATGAGTAAATCAGGCTGTTTACTCCTCCGTGCAACGAGCAACATCCGGGTCCAGGCACATCAATCAGGGTAACGGCAGTCAGCGGGGTCCCAATCCAGTCCAAGGTCGAAAGCCAGGTGCAGACGTCTAGAATTCCACAAGTCTCAACGATAGCCACAGAAGGAGTAGTCTGGGGTCGAGGTCAGTCAGTCAGCGTCAATCCAGAGTAGGCAATTAATGTCCGTCAAAAAGACGACGGAGGTCCAAGCTATTAAGATTAAACACAAGTTGCACAGAAAAACCCCACACAGTACCTCCCGCCGTCTATGCCCAGTGTCCTTGGTAACTTACGTATCCAGCAACGAATCACACCCGTCTTCAGGAAATTCCCCAACAAGAGCCCAAGCGTTCGTCCAGATTACCTTGCCCAACGCAATTAGACCTTGATCCTAAACCCCATTTTATCACAGTTCAAACTCATCATGGCTGTCAGCTGCCCTCCCAATTCCAGGTGCCCCATCATCATCATCCTCATCAGAGCTAAAACACCTTTGACTACGCCCCACAGCATCCCCAGCTGTGGATCCCGTTCCATCCCTCCAGCCCGTCCATGGGTCTGATCCTGCAACCCGCCAGTCGCCTCCCATGCTTTGATTGCCGGTGACACCCAAATCCTCCCTCACACGAGTCCACTCCATGTCATCCTCCTCTGAGCTAACCACCTCTTCCTCCATTCCCTCGGTAAAACCCTCAAATGAGTCCTCATCTGTTGGTTCTGCAAATAGATCCCGGAGCCGTTTCCTTTCACGCTCCTCAAAAGAGTCTGACTCTCGAGGAGTCTTACGACCCCGTCTCCTAGTATCAGAGCCCGAAGGCTCAACCATAACATACAATGTATTATATCTATATATATAAAATGTAATGTGTGTTTTATTATGGAGTAAACAACAAAACCACTGAACCAAATCACACCAAATTTGGCCGCGAAAGACATAGTCATCCAAAATATGTCTTTCAAACAAAAATAATCTAGAAAAACAAAGTCCAAATTAGAAGAAGAGGAAGAACTGTGTATTCCCCTTGCTGCCAGTTAGAAGGCTAAGCTCCACCCACTTTGTCTCCTAGCAACCCACTCAGCCATTTAATGGCGCCCAGGGCCTCTTCACTCAGGCCTCTTCCACACTGCCTATAAAATACAGATTATCTTATTTGAACTGGATTATATGGCAGTGTAGGCTCAAGGCCCTAACGCACACCTATATAACCCACAATGCCAAGGCAAGTATCTGCTTTGAACTGGTTTATCTTGAGTCCACACTGCCATGTAATCCAGTTCAGGTCAAGCGGAGTCAAACTGCATTCATTCCACAGTGCAGATACACCCATGAAAATGAAAATGTATTAACAACCATGCACAGTAGGCTTGGGTCACAGTTGTGACGGTGGGCTTCATATGGATCTACACTGGGCAAGGTGGAGGCCAGTTCGGCTTGATCCGAGATGACCACGATCACGTTCTCTAACGGTCAGTCCCTTCTCCTTGCAGATGGTGCAGTCGCTGGGCTTTGCAATCTACCGGGCCTTGGACTGGGGCCTGGACGAGAACGAGGAGCGGGAGCTCAGCCCCGACCTGGAGCGCCTCATTGACCTGATGGTCAACAGCGACTCGGAGGACAGCAGCTGCGGCACGGCGGACGAAGGCTATGGCGGCCAAGATGAGGAGGACGAGGAGGAGGAAGAGGCGGCGGCGGCGGCCAGGGGGGCCCTGCGCGCCGTGCGCACCTTCCGCCAGGTCATGCGGCTCTGCACATCGAGGCTCAGCCAGCCCCAGGAGGCCCAGGCGCACTACCAGGCGGTCTGCCGGGCCCTGTTCCTGGAGACGGTGGAGCTGAAGGCCGCCTTGGCCAAGATCCAGGAGACCAAGGAGGTGAGTGACCGATGCACCTGGGATGGAGAGAGTGGACGCTGGGGTGCTTTGGCCATTGGGTGAGTCTAGGCTGCATCTGTAGAACTCTTGTTTCGATTCCATGCTCTCAACAGACAAGTAAGCTTCTTTAAAATAACATGTTTATTTTGCTCACAACGTCATGTATTTAAATATACAGGTACCTTTCTTGTCAGGTTAAACTTCAAAACGTTTCAGTTTGTAACTTTAACTTATAATCTTTATCAGAGCGCTGTACAGCTCTTTTTTTATAACAGTCTACTTCCAAGAAAACTCAAGCCTCAACTGTCTTCTAACTCCTAAAACTGGCTTATGTACTGTTAGGAGTTAGAAGACAGTTGAGGCTTGAGTCTGTTAGACTACAGAAGCCAGTGTTAGGGAGTTAGAAGACAGTTGAGGCTTGAGTCTAAGAGAACAGAAGCTAGTGTTAGGAGTTAGAAAACAGTTGAAGCTTGAGTCTGTTAAGAGAACAGAAGCCACTTTTAGGAGTTATAAGACAGTTGAGGCTTGAGTCTATTAGAGTACAGAAGCCAATGTTAGGAGTTAGAAGACAGTTGAGGCTTGAGTCTGTTAAGAGAACAGAAGCTAATGTTAGGAGTTAGAAGACAGTTCAGGCTTGATTCTGTTAGAGTATAGAAGCCAGTGTTAGGAGTTAGAAGACAGTTGAGGCTTGAGTCTGTTAAGAGAACAGAAGCCAGTGTTAGGAGTTAGAAGACAGTTGAGTCTTGAGTCTGTTAGACTACAGAAGCCAGTGTTAGAGAGTTAGAAGATAGTTGAGGCTTGAGTCAATTAAGATTACAGAAGCCTGTGTTAGGATTTAGAAGACAGTTGAGGCTTGAGTCTGTTAGACTACAGAAGCCAGTGTTAGAGAGTTAGTTGAGGCTTGAGTCAGTTAAGATTACAGAAGCCAGTGTTAGGAGTTAGAAGACAGTTGAGGCTTGAGTCTGTTAGAGTACACAAGCCAGTGTTAGAGAGTTAGAAGATAGTTGAGGCTTGAGTCAGTTAAGATTACAGAAGCCAGTGTTAGGAGTTAGAAGACAGTTGAGGCTTAAGTCTGTTAGAGTACACAAGCCAGTGTTAGGAGTTAGAAGACAGTTGAGGCTTGAGTCTGTTTTTCCAAATTTCTATTTCAACCAATCTATGGATTTGGGAATCGATTTGCTTTTCATTCTGGTTGGCTTCTCTCCTTCGGTCCCATTATGAATTAAATTATGGTCAATTGTGTGTAGTGAATCTTTATCGTAGAGAAAGTTCTAGTTTCCAGGAAAGGGCAAAGCGTGCTTTCCTTATTCCAAAGGTCGTCCTCCTCACCTGCCAGGTGCAAACGGCACAATGGAGTGTCCGTTGGGAAATAATGTGCTTGTCTTATCTCAGGCTCCCTCTCGGTAAATATTTACCCAAGGGAAGGTCCCGATGTTCTCTTCCTTCTTCCTTCTGATGAGGCCTTTTCTCTGGTTTAATGCAGATCAAATGTGCTTGCAAGGAAAGAAAATGCAATACAGCCCCATTGTTCCCATAGGGAAGAAGGAGAACCATGCTGGCCTATGGAGGATGTCGGACTACAACTCCCAGCATCTCCCACCATAGCAAAGGCTGGCTCAGAAGCTGCTGGGAAGTGTAGTCCTTCCATATCCGAAATGCTTCCTATTCTTGTCTTAGGTTGCATCTACACTGTCAATAGAGTTATGCACTTGGAAGGGCCCCCAAAGGTCATCTAGTCCAACCTCATTCTGCATTGGCCTTTGGGGGTCCCTTCCATGTGTATAATCTGTATGATTTTCTAAGTTTTGGCCTCACTCGATCCTTATATACTGTATCCCTGTTTTTATCTATTTTATACTGTTGCTTTGTATATCGTGTCTTTTGTTTACCTTATTTTAATTGTATTGATTGGGGCCACCCCAAGTCCCTGTGTGGAGATAGTGGTGGGATATTAAAAATAAAGTTATTATTATTGACACAACGACGTTGTATGACACAGCGAACAAGATAGATATGCTGGGTTTCGTTTCACAAAATCACAAGTCGAACACTTCCCAAGTGTCTAGGACTGTGTGATGTATTTTCGGATGATGCATGCAGATCCCAGCAGGGTGGCCTTTTGCAGTTGGCAGATCGTAATTTTGTCAATGTCTATTGTTTCCAAATGCCGGCTGAGATCTTTTGGCACGGCACCCAGTGTGCCCATCACCACCGGGACCACCTGCACTGGTTTCTGCCAGAGTCTTTGAAGTTCAATCTTGAGGTCCTGATAGCGGCTGAGTTTTTCCTGTTGTTTTTCGTCAATGCGACTGTCACCTGGGATGGCAACATCAATGATCCAAACCTTGTTCTTTTCCACAACTGTGATGTCTGGTGTGTAATAATAATAATAATAATAATAATAATAATAATAATAATAATAATATATTATTATTATTATTATTATTATATTCTGATACTCCTTCCTTGAGAGGTCCACCAGTTATGGAGATTATGGAGATATGCCCATCCTGGAGGATTCTTGTTCCCAAAAGTAACTTTTCCCAGTTTTCCAGAAGAATTCTGGAGGTTAAATGTAGCATTAGTCAAAACAAATAGTCTCCCCAATGTCCTCTTCTCTGCAGATGTTGACGAAACTGAAGAATGAAGACGAGGAGCTGAGAGACCGGTCAGTTGCAGACCTGGACAACCTGAGGAACACCGACTGGGTATGGATTCGGGACACGGGGGTGTTTGGGGGTCCTATCTCAGTGAGGCTTTGACCTCCGGCCGCGTCTTGATGACCGCTGGGCCCTGTCTTCCAGGCCCGGCTCTGGGTCCAGCTCATGCGGGAGCTGCGCAACGGGGTCAAGCTCAAGAAGGTCCAGGAGAAGCAGTTCGACCCCTTGCCCACCGAGTACCAGCTGACCCCCTTCGAGATGCTGATGCAGGACATCCGGGCTCGGAACTACAAGCTCCGCAAGGTCATGGTGAGTCCGGGGTCAGGGCAGCGGTCAGTGCTGGCCTCCAGTCCCTATTGTGGATCGCATTGCTTTAATATAAGTTTAATATCTTCTATATATATAAAAGAGTGATGGAATCCTGGCGACCAACAAAACAACAAAACTAAAGGCCTCCCAACCTCGAAATTTGACAACACAACCCATCATCCACGCCTCTAGGTTGATACAACAAAAAGAAAAGAAAAATAAAGTCCTAATTAGAGGGAGAGGAATAATTGTTTTTCTCCAATTGCTGCCCACTTGGTCTCCTAGCAACCCACTCAGTCCAGGGGACAGACAGATTTAGACCTCACTTAGGCCTATAAAATTCAGATTATGTCAGGGGAAAACCTTTACCCTGTACCCTAATTACCACCAATTCCTCAATACTTTATTTCCCATACCACCATACTTTGCCACAGCAACGCGTGGCCGGGCACAGCTAGTAAGTTTAATATAAGTTTAAGGCCCCTGGTGGTGGCGCAGTGTGTTAAAGCACTGAGCTGCTGAACTTGCAGACCGAAAGGTCCCAGGTTCAAATTCCAGGAGTGGAATGAGCGTCCGCTGTTAGCCCCAGCTCCTGCCAACCTAGCAGTTCGAAAACATGCAAATGTAAGTAGATCAATAGGTACCGCTCCGGCGGGAAGGTAACGGTGCTCCATGCAGTCATGCCTGTGGCCACATGACCTTGGAGGTGTCTATGGACAACATCGGCTCTTCAGCTTAGAAATGGAGATGAGCACCAACCCCCAGAGTGTGAGTAGATCAATAAGTACCGCTCCGGCGGGAAGGTAAAGGCGCTCCATGCAGTCATGCCGGCCACATGACCTTGGAGGAGTCTACGGTCAACACCGGCTCTTTGGCTTAGAAATGGAGATGAGCACCAACCCCTAGAGTGTGAGTAGATCAATAGGTACCGCTCCGGCAGGAAGGTAACGGTTCTCCATGCAGTCATGCCAGAGGCCACATGACCTTGGAGGTGTCTATGGACAATGCTGGCTCTTTGGCTTAGAAATGGAGATGAGCACCAACCCCCAGAGTGTGAGTAGATCAATAGGTACCGCTCCAGCGGGAAGGTAAAGGCGCTCCATGCAGTCATGCCAGTGGCCACATGACCTTGAAGGTGTCTACGGACAACGCCGGCTCTTCGGCTTAGAAATGGAGATGAGCACCAACCCCCAGAGTCGGTCACGACTGGACTTAACGTCAGGGGAAAACCTTTACCTTTTAATACAAGTTTTGTTGTTCTATTTTCATATCAGCTTTTCACTTAGCTTTAAGGGAGCTCTCCAAGGTGCTGAACCTCTTTATGACTCTAGATTTTGAAAGATTATTTAATCCTAGAAAGGATTTATTGCCTTTTCTTTCTTTCCCCCTTACTTCTCAGGGTGCATCTACACCAAAAAATTAATGCAGTTCAACACCACTTTAAGAAGCAGTTACGATATTTATAATATTTTAACGTTTTGGTTTATTATTTGTGTTTTTCTGCCAGGTGGATGGGGACATCCCTCCGCGGGTGAAGAAAGATGCTCATGCGCTCATCCTTGACTTCATAAGATCCCGGCCACCCTTGAGACAGGTAGGCATCCCTTGGCTATGTTGTTGTTGTTGTTGTTGTTTGTTGTTGTTGTTGTTGTTGCTGCTGCTGCCAAGCAGTGAGACACAGTCAAAGCCCTCCCAACAGATGACCATCCAGCCTCTGCTTAAAAATCTCCAGAGAAGGGGACTATAATTATTACCGTTTTGATTCATCATCATCATCATCATCATCATCATCATCATCATCATCATTATTATTATTATTATTATTATTATTAATCATAGAATGCTAGACATGGGAGGGACCCCAAAGGCCATCCAGTCCAACCACCTTGTGCCAGGCAGGAAAACACAGTCAAAACCCTCCAGACAGATGGCCATCCAGCCTCTCATAGATTATAGACTTGGAAAGGGACCCCAAGGGCCATCCAGTCCAATGTTTTCTATACATCGTGATATTTTGGTGCTAAATTCGTAAATACAGTAATTACAACATAACATTACTGCGCATTGAACTACTTTTTCTATCAAATTTGTTGTATAACATGATGTTTGGGTGCTTAATTTGTAAAATCATAGCCTAATTTGATGTTTAATAGGCTTTTCCTTAATCCCTCCTTATTATCCAAGATATTCGCTTATCCAAGCTTCTGCTGGCCCGTTTAGCTTGGATAAGTGAGACTCTACTGTATTATTATTATTATTATTATTATTATTATTATTATTATTATTATTATTACCATTGTCACTATTATTATTAGAATCCTAGAGCTGGACGTCTAGGATTCTAATAATAATAGTGACGATGATAATAATAATAATAGAGCTGGACCTCTAAAGGCCATCCAGTCCAACCCAGTCCTGCTAGGCATCCAACTCCCTTCTGCCAGGCAGAAAGATATTATTATTATTATTATTATTATTATTATTATTATTATTATTATTATTATTATCCTAAAACTGGAAGGGACTTCTAAAGGTCATCCAATCCAACCCCCTTCTGCCTGGAAGGAAAACAACATCCACCATCCAATCCCTCTCGACAGATGACCATCCAGCCTCTTCTTTAAAACCTCCAGGAAATGAGACTTTATTGTTATTTTGATGATGATGATGATGATGATGATGACCCTGCTTGCCCTTCCTTCTTTGCAGGCTTCGGAGCGGCGGCTGCGGCCGATTCCTCAGAGGCAACGGACGCTGCATGAAAAGATTTTGGAGGAGATCAAGCAGGAGAGGAAGCTTCGTCCGGTTGAAGAGCGCTTCCAGAACCAGAAAGGTGGGTCCGTTAGGCCACAGGAAGGTCAGTTGGGGTTAGTGACCCAAAGGTGGGTAGCAGAGCATGTGCAAAGCATTGCCTTTCCTTTTCTCCGCCATCCAGGGTTCGGATCCGTGCCTTGCCTGGTGAAGGCCTGCTCCGGTGACGCCAAGTCCACCTCCTGCATCAACCTCTCCGCCTCGGACTCGGGGACCCCGGTCCAGCAGCGCCAAAGACCCCGGATCCTGCTGAAGGCCCCGACGCTGGCCGAGATGGAGGAGATGCTCACCTCCGAAGTAAGGGCAGGGATTGTGAAAGTGGTGTCAAACTGCATTCATTCTTCAGTGTACAAGGGCTATCCACAAAGTAGGTTACGTTTTGGATTTTAAAAAAGGACAAAGTATAGGAGAAATCATTTACCATATGCAGCTGAAAGACACATCCCAATACTACAATCTCATGCAATTCCCATTGAAATCTAGGCACGTCTCATATAGATAAATGAGTTTGAAAATTACTGCTCCAGTAAATTCCCCACTTTGTCCTCAGCCCTTCCCCCTTCTCCCTTCCTGCAGCTTCCAGCCATGCCCCCATTGTTGGAAACGTAGGAGAGAGGCGGCAAATTTACTGGGGCAGACCTTTTCAAACTCATTTATCTATATGACACGTGCCTAGATTTCAATGGGGATTACGTGAGATTGTAGTATTGGGATGTGTCTTTCCGCTGCATATGGTAAATGATTTCTCCTATACTTTGTCCTTTTTAAAATCCAAAACGTAACCTACTTTGTGGATAGCCCTCGTAGATGCACCCTCAAGTGTCTCCCTGTCTCTCCGCAGGAGGAGGACTCTCCCGGGTCGGAGGCTTTGCAAGGTCTGGGGCTGAAGCGCGACCGCTCTTTTTCGGAGCAGGACCTGGCCCAGTTCCAGAGCGAGAGCCAGAGCAATGCGCCGGACGCCGAGAACGACGGATACAGCGGGTCCGAACCCAGGCCCCGCTCAGGTACCCCCTCCGATGCATGGACCAGAATCCAGAACCCGGGCAAGTTCCCCCTCCGCCCCAATCCACCCCTCTTCTCTCTGTGCAAAATGACCGGAGCATCATTTATTTATTGCATGCATTTTCTCTCCATGTTGATTGCAAAGAGCAAAGCTGCATTTCTATGCTCACCTGAAAGCAACTTCCCCTAACTTTGGATATGCAGCATCACAGCAAAAATCAAGAAAGACACTTTTTGGAACGACTTGCCCCATTGCCATAATCCTAGACAGAAATCAATAGTGTTTTCCATCCTTACCAATGTTGTTGGTGTTGTTGTGGTGGTGCATAAACTTTGTCTATTTATATATAGAGTGCCCTCAAATGTGCATGGTGCTTAAAACAACCAAAAACAGCGTGTCCTACCAAAGGTGGACAATCTAAAATATATGTGTGTGTGTTTATGTATTTATTATTTGTTTATTTATTTACAACATTTTTACACCGCCTTTCTCACCTGTAGGGAATCAAGGCGGCTTAAAGGGTTGGCCAAATTCAATGCCCCAAAACAGAATTCAATAAAATCAATAGCACAATTACATCAATTAAATACTTAATAAAAATATTATGCAAAATTTAAAACACATAAATGTATATATAAATAATATAATATCTGTATATAGTATTAATATAATATGGCAGACAGTTTAAAATATATGTGTATGTATGTATATAGAAATAATATAATATATAAAATATAATATATAAAATAATATATATATATATATAATATGGTAGACAATGCAAAATATATGTCTGTGTATATGTATATAGAAATAATATATAATAAGGCAGACAATCTAAAATATATGTCTGTGTGTATGTATATAGAAATAATATAATATATAATAAGGCAGACAATCAAACATATATGTGTATGTATATAGAAATAATATAATATGTGCACATAATATATAAATAATATAATATAAAGGCTGGCAATCTAAAATATATGTGTGTCTGTATAAATAAATAATGTAATGTTATAATGTAACAGACATACATATATTTTAGGTTGCCTGCCTTTATATTATATTATTTAAATATAATATAAAGTCAGGCAACCTAAAATATATGTATGTTTATGTATATAGAAATAATATAAGGTGTGTATATAATATATAAATAATAATATATAATATAATATAAAGGGAGACAATCCCAAATATGTATGTATGTGTGTATAAATAATGTAATATGTGCATATCACATATAATGTAAAATTGATAATCTAAAATATGTATGTGTATGTGTATAAATAATATAGTATATATAAAGGAAGACAATCTAAAATATATGTCTGTGTATGTATATAGAAATAATATAATATATAATATGGCAGACAATCTAAAATATGTGTGTCTGTATATATAAATAATATAATGTGTGCATATAATACATAAATATAACATAAAGGCAGGCAATCTAAAATAGATGTTTGTGTAGATATATATAAATGATTTAATATGTGCACATTATGAAAGGTTTTCCTTTTCATTGCTGGAAGTGATGGCGCATTAGATTCGAGTCAATACGGTAATTCATTGCATGCAACGGCATTTGCCCAAGTTGTGTTATTTCTCAGGTGTTGCTGACCATTAGGTGCCAATGTCCTTGCAGGATCCGTCCCGGCCAGTTACCACCCGGCGGTCTCTTGCGGCTCCAGCCCCTTCCCGGCCAAGCAGGGCTTCCTCAGCTCCGTGGATGAAAAGTCCGAGGCCGGATCGGGACCCCCTCCTCCGGAGTCCAGCATGAAATACTTGTGGCTGGTAAGTGTCTGTGTTTGGCTACACAACCATCTTCTAGGTAGGAACCAGTTTGACTCGTTTGACTAGTTAAATCCCAGTTGGAAAAATCAAGAACTATCTTCCGAAGAATAATTGGATTCTAAAAGTTCCAAAACTGGTGGAAATAGACTTTTAGACATTGCTCTAAGAACTTCTCCAATCTGGATGGGCGGAGGGAGGGGTGGTCTGGATGACCTCTAGGGACCCCTCCAATCCTATGGTCCTTTTCTCCTCCCCAGCAAGAGTTCAGCCACCCGGAGAGCTTGGCCCTGACCGTGGAGGAGATGGTCAATGACCGGCGGGTGCTGGTCAAGGCCGAGATGGAGAAGTTCCAGCAAAGCAAGGAGCTCTACAGCAGCATGAAGAAGGGCAAGGTCAGCTCAAGGGCCATTTGGCCAGAAACATGATGTTTTGATGCTTAATTTGTAAAATCATAACCTAATGATGTTTAATATGCTTTTCTTTAATCCCTCCTTATTATCCAACATATTCGCTTATCCAACGTTCTGCCGGCCCATTTACGTTGGATAAGTGAGACTCTACTGTAACAATAATAATAACTACTATTCAGAGTTTCCCAAATGGAAGTTTCTCCACTATATACAATCCGGAAATATCTGTGTATGTGTAAAAAGAAAGAGATTACAGTAGAGTCTCGCTTATCCAACGTAATCGGGCCGGCAGAACCTTGGATAAGCAAATATGTTGGATAATAACGAGAGATTAAGGAAAAGCCTGTTAAACATCAAATTAGGTTATGATTTTACAAATGAAACACCAAAACATCATGTCATGCAACAAATTTGACAGAAAAAGTAGTTCAATACCCAGTAATGCTATGTAGTAATTACTGTATTTATTAATTTAGCACCAAAATATCACGGTGTATAGAAAACATTGACTGCAAAAATGGCTTGGATTATCCAGAGGCTTGGATAAGCGAGGCTTGGATAAGTGAGACTCTACTGTAATAATAATAATAATAATAATAATAATAATAATAATAATAATAATAATAATTTGTGATATGAAATCCAGCATGTCTATCTTGTTTGGTGTGTCATACAATAAAATAATAATAATATCCTACAAAAATGCGTTGGATAATCCAGAATGTTGGATAAGTGAGACTCCACTGTAATTATAAATTATATAAAATATATACTGCATGTAAATATAAAATATATGCAGTTATAAGTATATATCTACAACGCGAGTGTTGGGTAAGTGAGACTCTATATCTATTTCTGGTTTGCAACAAGGTGCAGAAGGCATATTGAAAGACATAGCTATACATGAGAAATAGTCTTATCATGAGAAGAGTATAGAGGGATGCATCCACACTATAGAATTGATGCAGTTTGGTACCACTGTGCTACCTCTGGATCTTCTTTCTTTAGATCTGTTGCTGCTGCAAGACCAAGTTTGCCCTCTTCTCCTGGCCGCCCACCTGCCTCTTCTGCAAAAGGTGAGCTGGGGGCGGGGCCTGCCTTGGATTGACAGGTGTGGGGCGGGACTAAGGCGCTTATTATTCTATCCTTCCATGCGCAATCTTATTTTCTTCTATTGTTTTCAGGTCTGTCTGTGGTTCTTGCAGCCTGAAGGTAAGAGCAACTCCTTTCCCTCTTTCTTGTCCCCAATCCTTTTCTTCGCTCCATCTTCTGAAGCCCATTTCTTTGCCTTTAGATCAAGATGCCTTCCAAGAAGCTGGCCCACATCCCGGTCTATGCCTTGGGCTTCGAGACCCTGCCGGGCTCATTGGGGCCCAAGGCACCCCCTTTCCGGAAGAAGGAGACCTTCCAGTAAGTGTTAACAAACCGGCAAGGCTTGCTAGAGTTGGAAGGGACCCCCAAAGGTCATCCAAACCAACCCTTTCCTTCCAGGCAGGAAGGCACAATCACATTGGCCTTTTGAGATGCTGCATCACACTGTTGACTCATGTGATAGACACCAGGCGCCACCCAGTCCAGTCCCTTTGCCTTATAGGAATGCTCAATCCAAGCCCTCCCGACAGATGGCCATCCTGCCTCTGATTAAAAACCGCCAGAGAAGGGGTCCATCATCATCATGAAATATAATGATAGCTTCCTAGAGCAATGGTGGGCAACCTTTTGTGCTTGGTGTGTCAAAATTCACCAAAAAACCTAGCATGACTTGGGTGGTGTGTCACTTTGAGAAAAAAAACACCATAATTTCACAATATGTATAGTTTAAATAACAAAAAATTATAATTGTAATATATAACGGCGCTCCATACAGTCATGCCAGCCACATGACCTTGGAAGTGTCTATGGACAACGCCGGCTCTTTGGCTTAGAAATGGAGATGAGCACCAACCCCCAGAGTTGGATACAAATCGACTTAACATCAGGGGAAACCTTTACCTTTTAATATATAATTGTATTTAATAAATCAAACAACTATTTACTACCATTTTTCCATGTACCACAATCTATGGTACCTCTTGCAGTTTCCACGCTTACTTCTCTCTATTCTAATTTCAATGTAGTCATGAATAATATAATAATAATATAATAGCAATAATATGATAATATACTACAATAATAATAGAATTATATATATATATATTATACACACACGCGCGCGCGCATAATGTGCATAATTTCCATGGAGTAAACAACAAAACCACTGGACCAAATCACACCAAATTTGGCCACAAAAGACATAGTCATCCAATCAATCTGCATGTGGCAGCAAAAATGGCTAAGTGTGTCAGTGCTGACACGCGTGTCATAGGTTGGCCATCACTGTCCTAGACCATCATCACCATCATCATCATCATCATCATCATCATTAGCCGTCCTTGGGGCCCTTGTGGATGACCAGAACATCTAGAAATGGCAGTTTTTCTTCCTTTTTCCCCCCATGGTGAATTGGATGTTTGGGTGGATGCTGTTGAGGTGGTCCAGGAAACCATGAAATGAACAAAATCTGGCTACCAGTATTATAAAACGCAAAAATCAGAACAGTAGATGGGAAGCAACACTCTGAGGGCAGAGGAGCCCCAAGGACGGCTAATGACTCTGAACAAAGGATGCCCCCAGGCAAGAGACAAACCTTTCCAATGCTAATTAGGGTGATTAACTGAAACATTAGCGCTTAACTCTTGTCACACCCTGGACTCTCCACAGATATAGGACTCTCCACAGGGTCTATTCCCATCCCAATTTGCACTTCCAGAATTTGCAGCACTTTATCAGTCACCTTGTGTTTACAATATTTATATGGTGCACCTTACCCAGTCTACTTTTACAATCTCTCAGTTTTAATCCATGTTTTTATTAGTTCTTGTTTTTTATTAGCTAATGTTTTATTTTATTTTTTATTTTTTTTATTGTGCAAGTTGTTGTCTATTGCTGTGTTTTATACTGCTACTGTTTTTATTCGGGCTTGGCCCCATGTAAGCCGCCCTGAGTCCCCTCCGGGGAGATAGAGGCAGGGTATAAAAATAAAGTTATTATTATTATTATTATTATTATTATTATTATTATTATTATTATATATTTACCTTCCTCGCCTAGTTTATCCATGCCTCATAACCTCTGAGGATGCCTGCCATAGATGTGGGCGAAACGTCAGGAGAGAATACTTCTGGAACATGGCCACACAGCCCAAAAGACATACAACAACCCTGAAACTCTATAAAGTTTCTAGAAATAAAATCTCATTTTAAAAAATTAAAAATATTGTATTACATTATAATATTACTATCAATATGATAGTAGTCCAGAGTTGGAAAGGACCCCAAAGATCATTCAGTCCAACCCGCTCCTGCCAGGCAGGAAGAGACAATCGAAGCCCTCCTGGCAGATGACCATCCAGCCTCTGCTTAAAAGCCTCCAGCCTAGCTTCTAACGCAGAGGTCCTCAAACTTTTAAAGCAGAGGGCCGGTTCACAATCCTTCAGACTGTGGGGGGGGGGCCGAATTATCATTTGGAGGGAAAAAAACCAACAAATTCCTATGCACACTGCACATGTCTTATTTGTAGTGCATAATAACAACAACAATGAAAACAATTGTAACCAACATAAACCTATCAGGTTTTCAATGGGAAGTGTGGGCCTGCTTCTGGCCAATGAGATAGTCAAGTTAATTAGGATTGTTGTTGTTGTGTGCCTTCAAGTCATGTCAGACTTTGGGCAAGCCTAAGTCTAAAATTATTTATTTATTCATTCATTTACTACATTTATTTATTACATTTATATCCCACCCTTCTCACCCCGAAGGGGACTCAGAGCAGCTGTATGTACATACAATATATTATATTATTAGCATAGCACAATATTAGCATTATATATTACTATATTGAACTATACCATATTATTATTAGTAATATTACATTTAATATATAATATATAATTAATATTATTATATGGTATTATTAGTATTATATTGTATAACAATTATATGTATATACAATATATTATATTATTTAAAATGATATAAAAATATAATATTATAAAACTGAGGGCGGGGGCCAGGTAAATGACCTTGGAGGGCCGCATCCGGCCCCCGGGCCTTAGTTTGGGGACCCCTGTTCTAACGCTTCTCCTTTTGCAAAAGCCCCTTGCAGGGCACCCGCTGGCGGAGCGTGGAGGAGGAGTTCCCCTACATCTACGCCCACGGCTCGGTGCTCAAGGACGTCTGCTCCGACTGCTCCGGCTTCGTCACGGACGTGGTCAGCTCCAGCCGCAAGAGCGTGGACATCCTCAACACCGCCACGCCCGACCGGAGGAGCCGCAAGACCCAGTCCCTCTACATCTCCTCCAGCTAGGCCCCCGACACCATGGCCCCCATCGTCCCCAAGCCTTTGGGTCACAATCTGCACCGAAAGAGGAGCTGGAGAGGAAGCGCCAACGTCTCTGCTTTCTTGCATCCACTCCGACACCCATCGTCCCCGTCTCTGCCTGTGCTGTGTCTCCAATGCACCAGAGAGGGAAAGGAGTCAAATTCTTTTTTGGGTTCGGAAAGGAAGCCTCAACCTCTCCGCTTTCTATCTTCCTTGCATCCACTCCGACACCCATCATCCCCACCCGCCTGCATCTGTGTATACGTCCGTGTATATATATACATATCGATAGACACTCTATATTTATTATCCACGGATCCACTTGCTCCTGTCTTTCCTCCCTTGCGCCCCAGCCCTCTGCACATGCTCTATGGAAATGGAGAAGACCAAGAATAGTGTTTTATGTGTTGTCGAAGGCTTTCATGGCCGGGATCACAGGGTTGTTGTATGTCTTTCGGGCTGTGTGGCCATGTTCCAGAAGCATTCTCTCCTGACGTTTCGCCCACATCTATGGCAGGCATCCTCTCAGGCATCCTCTCAGGCTTAAGCGGCTGAGAGGGAAAAGGAAAGGGCCTGAGAGGATGCCTGCCATAGATGTGGGCGAAACGTCAGGAGAGAATGTTTCTGGAACATGGCCACACAGCCCGAAAGACATACAACAACCCAATAGTGTTTTAAATGGGCTGCATTCCTTTCATTGGCGTATGGAGATTCTGGTCAAATTCCCCTTTCTTCTTCCTTTCCTTCCCTCCCTTGGGCCCCAGCCCTCTGCCCATGCTCTATAAAAATAAACTTTACCCATGCTTTGGCCAGGTCAGGCTTCAAAGGAAGCAATTGCTGTTTGTGCCAATCTACTTGCCCAGCTTGTCGCTGTTTTCGTTGCCTCTGGACTTCAACACATGCCTTACGGACCCTGAAATAATAATAATCCACAATTAGACGGAAGGAGAAGATTCCTCCTTGCCTCCCTCTTCCTTAGAAGTCCTCCCAGCAGCCGATGTTTTATACGCTGCCTGCACTGTATAGAATTGTAAATAAAATTGAAAGCGAACCAAACCTGACAGTGTTGCCCTTTTTTCCTTTAATAAAGTAATATTTATTTTGTAACAAAATGCTTTCTAAAAAGCCGGTAGGCTGTTAGGAATTGTGGGAGTTGAAGTCCAAAACACCTGGAGGGCCCAAGTTGGCCCAGGCCTGTCTTAAGCGATCCTTTTGCTGTTTTAGCAGCAAATTGACAGAAAAAGCAGTTCAATACACGGTAACGTTATCTAGTAATTACCGTATTTACAATCTAGCAATGTATTGAAGACGTTGACTACAAAAACAGACACCAAATATATCAGATACCTCTCCACTCTACACACTCTTTCGCAAGCACACGTATGTGAGAGGCGAGGGTATACTGTTTGATTTTAGATTTTCTTTTAAAATGGTAGCTGCCACCAACCTAAAATGTCTTTAGGATTTTTGTTATTAAATGTGTCTGAGGCAAATGTCTCCCATTCCCTGCCCACACTGTTTCTACCCCTGTTTCCCCTAAAATAAGACATCACCAGAAAATAAGACCTAGTGGAGGTTTTGCTGAATTGCTAAATATAAGGCCTCCCCCAAAAGTAAGACCTAGCAAAGTTTTTGTTCAGAAGCATGCCCGCCGAACAGAACACTAGAGCATGCAGGATCAGTAAATGTACATACCATAAAGTGCTGTACATGGAAATATTGGTAGTAACAAGAAATTCTTGATAGGATTCACAGTTTGTCTGGTTATGCTGTTTTATGATGACAACTACTGTACAGTATATAATAAATGTTCATTTTTTTGTTCAACAATAAATGTGAATTCTTCTTCATGGAAAAATAAGACATCCCCTGAAAATAAGACCTAGAACATCTTTGGGAGAAAAAATTAATATAAGATACTGTCTTATTTTCGGGGAAACACGGTAAAAGGCAAACTGCATTGCATAATAGAGAACTATTATTTGGTGCAATAATAGGTATGAAAGATGTGTAACAGACTAATGGAACGGCCCGGGCTAAGCCTATGGTTCCCGTGATTTACCCTAATGTATGGAGTTAAATGTTTTAATTGCATTTTAATATTTTATTTTATTTAAATGGCTGTTTTTGTACTCTATTTTTTTGCCTCTGCTTTATTTATACAAGTACAGTTTATGCTTTAATGTCAGAAAAAGGTTGAGAAACCAGTCCTATGGGCTGAGCTGGACTAATTTTGTTTAATTTCTATAGATAACCAATGAAGAAATAGAGGATGATCTCACATCCAAAGAGGAGAAAGATGATTCCAGGCTGAAGGAGGAAAGTGACCGAAAGAACGAAGAGAGTCTGGAAAATGACCAGCAAAAAGGAGGAGCAGAGACCAAACAACTGGACCAAACGGTAAATGCCCCAGGATGCTGTGTTTGATGTCATTTAATAGATTTGTTTAATCATTTTATTGCTTTTAACTACTGTATATATTTAAAAATATTTTGTTTATTTCTATTTTAATATTTATTATGTGTTAGATGTTGATTCACATGTTGTTACAGCTTTTAGTGCTGGCCACTTTGATATGATAGAGAAAAAGTAGGGTAAAATAGAATAATAATAATAATAATAATAATAATAATAATAATGACGTATAATTGTGTGATAAGGTACTAAATGCCCCAGGATTTAAATACCACTTAAAAATGTGTAGTGCTCCTAGTCTGAGCCAAAAAATGAAGTACTAAGATTTCTGACCTTGTAAATGTTAATTTTTTGTTGGTTTTTAATTCAAAATATTTAAATTAAGAGGATTGGAAAGCACTGTTGTTATGCTGCTATTTATTAAGGTGAAATATAGAAGTGAATTCACTTGTAGGCTAGACTAGAAATGCCTTTGCTTTTAGATGCCAGTCCTTTCAGGGAATAAAGTCCCATAAAAACTACTTGTTATTTAAGTTTCAGCCACAGGATGGAGGCAGAGCTCTGGATTTTTTTTCCAGTTGTGCCAGTTCCTCTTGCAGTGCAACACTTGTTTTAAACCAGGTTGTCTGGTCTAAGTAGGCTGCTTATGATGTCCATTTGGCGAGATGCTGCAAACCATATGTCTCACTGTTTACTTTTATTTAATTTTTTAAAAGCCTCTTCCAAATAGCAAATCGCGCAAGAAGAAGAAGAAAAGAAAGAACAAGAAGAATGTGTTAGGTGAGACTCCGGTAAGTTGGCACCAAATTTATGAAAGGGCTATGCAGTGCCCCACTCCTGAGCACCATTCAATCTTATGTACTTTAGCTTTTATAAATGGGAGGCCACACCTCTATGGCTGTGGTGCAGGCGGGAGAGCAAGCCAGCTGCAATTAACTGCAATGAATCACTCTGACCAGGAGGTCATGAGTTCGAGGCCCGCTCGGAGCCTATGTTTGTCTTGTCTTTGTTCTATGTTAAAAGGCATTGAATGTTTGCCTATATGTGTAATGTGATCCGCCCTGAGTCCCCTTCGGGGTGAGAAGGGCGGAATATAAATGTTGTAAATAATAATAATAATAATAATAATAATAATAATAATAATAATATTGTTTCAGCCAAGGAGAAACCTCTATTCACCAGGAAGTTCCTGCAGTGGAATTGTTATTGTTACTGTTATTATTATTATCATCAAAAAGGGATATTAATGTTAATAATATTAATATCCCTTTTTTCTTTAAAAAGTGGCCCACCAGTAAAAGCAATACAATTTAAAACCTAAAAATATACAAACATTAAAATAGAATTAAACATGAACAGTATTAAAAAGAAACAAAGATCTGTTCATGGAGCAAAAACCACACCTATATTGTTCTAATTTTTGTGCACAGGGCCTTGGAGATGAAGATGATGCAGAAGACATTGAGAGCATCCTGGTGAGGATTGAGACTCCTGATGGACCTTCATGCCAGAGCCAAAGCAGGGTGCCCACAGACAGTCGGCCTCTGTTGTACGTAGAGCACAGGTAAGATATTTTTGCGTTATCCTGTTTGAAAACTTCATCACTTCATGAACTGTCAGTCTGAACAAACTGTCAGGTTCCTGAAGAGGATCAGCTGTGTTTCTATTGGAGAGATGCTTTGTTGTTAAAGGATTCTCTGAGATGACACAGTTATTTTGCTGGTATTAAAGCATTTATTGTTCATACTAACAAATACTGCTCTAAGGCTCAACATATATATATAGCTCATACAGTAATTATACCAGGGTCATACGACACACAGATCTTCTGATCCCCAGGCCTTTGTTTCTCGCAAACCATGAACAATTGATTATTTATGTCAATAAAACTTCCCAGTTCCTTCCCATTTGGTCGCTACATAGCCCTGTGTTCATTTGTCAATATCCATTTGGGTTCACCTGAACATTAGGAAGAACTACCTGATCATGAGAGCTGTTCAACAGTGGAACTCACTGCCACGGAGTTTGGTGGAGGCTCCTTTGGAGACTTTTAACTAGAGTCTGGGTGGCCATCTGTCAGGGGTGCTTTGATTGTGCTTTTCGTAAATGGCAAGGGCTTGGACTAGGTGGCCAGTATCGTCTCTTCCAATTCTATGTTTTGTCAGTGTCATGCAGACTACACATGGGATGTCATAACCAAATAACTAATGGTTGTGGCATCAACAGTCTTACCATATTTTGCAATTGTTGGCTAAGGATTCTGGAAACTGTAGTGCAGGAAGTCCCTTTTATCAGTCTGTGCTTGTGTGAACCTGTTCCTCCCTTTGTGGGAGATAGTGTTTGTCTTCCCAGCCTACATGTCTTAAGTGGTTTTAATTCTGAGAAGGAATTGTAGAACTGCAGGCCGGGAGGAAAGCGCAGCTCCATCTGAGTTCAGTGGCCTAGTAAATTACTACACTGTTTGTCCAAGAAGGGGCAGTAGGAGTGTTTTATGTCCGGACCAGTAGTTCTCAACCTTTTCTTCACCAAGGCCCCCCTTTTAAATACATTTTAGGGCCGCAGACCCGCCAAAACTCAAGATTTAAGGCACTAGGCCACATCAAATAATGATTTCAATTTTCCCATGAGGGTCCTTCAAATTTATAGAGAAGGGGATATAAATTAATCTGTTAACGCCTACACTCGTAATATAATATTTTGGTTGTAATTATTCCATACTAATTCAAAATAATAACATCAACACTAGTAATAGTTAATAATTTAACAATACTAATAGTAGTGAGAGCAGAACAGTGATAATGTCAACAGTAACAACAATAACTATCACAATAATAATGTTACTACTACTACTACAGTAGAGTCATGCTTATCCAACCTTCGCTTATCCAACATTCTGGATTATCCAACACAGTCTGCCTTTTAGTAGTCAGTGTTTTTATAGTCAATGTTTTCAATACATTGCAATGTTTTGGTGCTAAATTTGTAAATACATTAATTACTACATAATGTTACAGTATATTGAACTGCTTTTTCTGTTGATTTGTTGTAAAACATGATGTTTTGGTGCTTAATTTGTAAAATCATAATGTAATTTGATGTTTAATAGGCTTTTCCTTAATCCCTCCTTATTATCCAACATTTTCACTTATCCAACATTCTGCCGGCCCGTTTATGTTGGATGAGTGAGACTACTGTACTACTACTTCTACTGGTACATTTCCCACCCAGCTACTCTCATAACTGACTTCCAGCTCTGACTGTTTTTAATAGAGGCAATAGGTTAAAACAGCCAAGTTTTCCAAAAGAGGTGTGGAAAATGAAGATTATGTTCCATTTCCCTTTCTGGCTTGCTTTCATTCCTTCACTTGTTTGTTTATTCAGATTTATCTGTAAAAGATCATGATATTTCTTCATGGGCCCCCCAGGGCTCCTTGAGCCCCAGGTTAAGAACCAGTGTTCCAGATCAAGGGAAGGAGATCATCAGTTGCAAGGCGTGTGGCTTCGTTGATGGCTCTGCCCTTCCTTGTTGTTGTTTTTGTTCTGTTCTAAATGATTTAAGGTAGCATTTGGCTTTAAATTAGAAATAGATCCAGAGTTCTTAGAAGATCACAAGCTAAACATGTGTGGACAATGTGATGTAGCAGCCAAAAAAAGCCAATGCAATTCCCGGCTGCATCAACAGGAGATTAGTGACCAGATTAAGAGAAGTCCTTGTCCCACTCTACTCTGCTTTGGCCAGACCTCACTTCTGTGTCCAGCTCTGATCAAAGCTATTCAAGAAGGAAAACAGTCTATCTGAAAGGGATCTAGGAGTCTTCTTAGACCACAAGCTCAACATGAGGCAACATTGTGATATAGTAGCAAAAAAGCCCAATGTGATTCTAGGCTGTATGAAGAGGAGGCTAGTCCTAGTCCAACTCTGTCCCCAGAATAATACCCGATTCCAATTCTGGGCAAAGCCATTCAAGGAGATGGACAAGATGTAAGGAGTCCAGAGAAGGCTGACCAAAATATCAGAAGGTCTGGAAACTATGAGAAGTGGCCTGAAGATCTGGAGATGCTTAGTTTGGAAAGGTCTTGGAAAGAAATCACCAGGTCCTGAAGAAGAACAAAAGGATGAGTATGTGATCTCGGAGAAGAATGTGAGGTGATGTGATGCAACCCACTTTAAACATCTGAAGGGAATACCATCAGAAGATAATTTGAATTGCAAGAAAAAGGCTTACGCATAAACATTGGGAAGAACTTTCCTATAAGAACTGTTCAATAGTGGCATAGGTTGCCTTTGAGAATGAAAAACTCTCTGATCAGACAATCATAAATAAAACGAAAACAATCCAGAGAGGCAGCCAGTGCTTTTAAGATAAACATCTCCAATCTATGCTTGTTCTCAGATGGCCTTCTCCCAACTTTTTCCACCTTGAAATAAGTGAAAGTAATCCCGTCCAAGGCTTGTTAGATTGCAATTCCCAACATCCCACAATTGGCTACTACCCTGTTTCCCCGAAAATAAGACATCCCCTTAAAATAAGACCTAGTAGAGGTTTTGCTGAATTGCTAAATATAAGGCCTCCCCTGAAAGTAAGACCTAGCCAAGTTTTTGTTTGGAAGCATGCCCACCAAACAGACCACCAGAGCATGCAGGATCATTAAATGTACATACCATAGATTGTTGTATATGGAAATAATGGTAGTAACAAGAAATTCCTGATAGGATTCACAGTTTGGTGATGCTTGTTTGTGATGACAACTACTGTACAGTATATAATAAATGTTCATTTTTTTGTTCAACAATAAATGTGGATTCTTCTCTGTGGAAAAATAAGACATCCGCTGAAAATAAGGCCTACTGTATCTTTAGGAGCAAATATTAATATAAGACACTGTCTTATTTTTGGGGAAACAGGGTAGGCCTGCTGGGAAATGCGGTTCAAAACAAGCCCCCCTTTGATGCCCATTTTACTCTGTAAGAGTCTCAGAGCAAGGACCCAGTCCTTCTCTTCCTTGCAGTGCTGACGGCACATTTGTAACTAATCCATTGTTCCTAAATAAATAATAAGATGGGTTTGTATTATGCCTTTTCCAGGAACCTGAACCCAGAAACTGAGCTGAAGAGATATTTTGGGGCCCGAGCCGTTCTTGGCGATCAGAGGTGAGTCCAAGCCTGGAAATGAAGACACGTTTTTTGTTGTGCTTTAGAAAACACACAATTGAGTTGAGATGTTCAAAGCTGAGGAATTGTGAACTTTGAGCCAAGAGAGAGAACTGACAGAAAGCTGGGCAGTCCCCAAAAGCTCAAAGGGAGTCTTTTTCCCACAAAAGCATCAGTGTCTCTTTAGAAAGAGGGTCTGATTTGGAGTTTTGCTTTTTCTTAAATATATGCTTGTGCTCCTTTGTGCACCCAGCTGCCACCATGAGAGGCCTGGATGTGGGTTTGTCCTCGTAGGTGATGTGGATGCGTTTGAAAGGAGGAGACTGTGGTGGCAGCTTCTCTGAGGACAGGATTCCGGTCAGAGAAGTTCCCAGGGAAAGCAAAAGGCCACACGAAGCCCCAAAGGCGGGAGGGGCATGGCGCGATTGTGCATGATAAAAAGTAAACACTAGCAGAGAGGCCATTCTTCAAAAGGCTCTTCTTGCCAACTTTTAACCTTAATTTGTACTTGTATGAATGTAATAATTGTAGAAGCATAGAATCGTAGAGTTGAAAGTAATCCTCAGGGACCATCCAGTACCATACTCTGAGGCAATAAGTTCCACTGATAGTTTTGAGTCCTGATTTCAAATGTCATGTCCTGCGCCCTTGGGGAAAGTGCCTTTTGGGGTCTACAATTTCCAGAATCCATCACTCAGCACAGACAGTACCAATTCTGGGCAGGAGATTTTGAAAGTTGCAGTTCAAAAAACTTCTCAGGCAGGGACAGAGGGAAAACAGCTGCCCTTTCCCTCCTGTTGCTCTGTCTAGGTTGTAGGGTGGGCAGCTGAGGCCAGGCTGGGGCCATTTTTTCGCGAGTAGGAACACCCCCTAATGATTGCAAAAGCTTCAAAAGAGAGCAAAGGAATCGAAGTAAATAATAAAATTAATAAATACTGTATAGACCGCCCAGTCCCCCTGAGGGGACTCAGAGCAGTTTACATACAAAAAAGGCAAACATTCAATGCTGTAAACAGAGTGGCCAGAAATAGAAGTTTTAAGGTATTTTTTGGCTGTTCAAAATATCAACATGCCAGTATTTTTCTTCTTAGTGTTCTTGTGATGGCATTTTAACCCTCAAGCTCCTTGGGGCCTCCATAATTGAAGGAGTCCCTCTCTTTAGTTGTTTTTTGCTAGTGAGGAAGAGGGCCTTCCTGGTTGGAAACATATTGCAGCCATATGGGGTCAAATGCAAAGATTCAAGGACCCATGTAGAATATAAAGCACAGCATGAGTACAGCCATTATGATGTTCATACTCCAGGAAAATTCTCGCTGTCCTTTGCCCTTCCACCCCTTCTCATTGCTTGGACCCCTGTTTTCTTTTTCTCAGGCAGCGTCAGTACGTCCGCAGCACATGGCTGACAGTCCCCAAGAGCACCTGGCCTCGCCACAGCAAGACAGGTGAGCAGTTTTGCCACATCTCTCAGGTAACTGGGGCATTCCTGTTGGTTCCAAAGCTTGTGTTACAAGCAGCCTGAGATTTGATTTCCTTAGCAGAGGCTTTAGTGTGCAATGTTTTCCACCACATGGATAGCACAAAGGGCTTTCTCAAGGTACGGGTCTCTTCCCAAGAGATTGCTGGCTGGCTAGTCCCTCTTGAAAAGATCCGCTGCTTGAATGGAAATGTCTAGAGTCAATGATGATGGTAAATGAAGATTGACAAGTTAATTCAGTTGATGGAGGAGAAGTATCTGTCTAACCTTAAGAGAGATTGGAGATGTATTGATTAATATAGGATTGTGGGATTGACAAGCAACATGCCACTAAAGGTGATTGTATAATATTTCTTAAAGGGAGTAGACTAGTCAGAACTAAAAAAATCAGGCCGAGAGTGAGAGATCTGTAGATTAGTTAGATTAGTTTTTACGTTTGTTCATTAGCTTTTGTGTGCTTTGTGTATTGATTTGACTTAGTAGTTTTGTTAGCTGTTGTGAGTTAGTGTTTTATATTAAGAAAAAAATACTTGTTTTATGTGTTTGATGCATTTTGTTTGTCGCATATATCTTTGTATGATGTGCTTGTCTCATTGAATAAAAATTAATTAATTTTTTTAAAGAAAAGAACTGCTGCTGGTAGAAACTTCTCAAAATGGTTGTTTGAATATACAAGCTTCTCTACGGCTCTTCCCTTTCCATGCAAAATATCCCAAATGACCAACAAGGAAGTGGTTTTCTGGCCCCTTTCGGTTTCATTGGGAGTGGGGATTCTGGGAGCAAGAGTTAACCCACCCAGATCACCAGCTTTGCATCCAAGATGTGGGTCAACAAAACAGCAGGATTTTTTTTATGACAAGCAAATAATGATAGCCAGCACCCTCTGGTTCCAACAGAACTCTCTCTCTCTCCTTGTTGCCCAGGTATCTCTATGGCGCTGCTGGAGACCAAGCGGGGGATCCAGCACTTTGCCTTTGAGCACAGCAGAGAGTACCAGCAAGTCCAGTTCAAGTTCTTGGACGCTGTGGAGTCCATGGACCCTAATAACCTTGTCGTAAGTTCTTGACTTGGCCAGTTTGCAGCAACAACATATGCAGCTGCTTTCTCCTTGTTAGCACCTGGTTTCTATGCTTGATGGGGAAGATCAGGCCGATGATCCAGCTACTGCAGGGGGAGCCTGTGGCAATTGCGTCTGGAGATCTATGTAAGCCTGAGCCATCTATCAACCCATGGAAGGCCCCTCAGATTAACCATTCTGTGCTTTGTGGCAAGCAGAACCATCTGACTGTGCCTCCAAAGCTCCGGAGGGTCCCAGAGTTCTGATCCCATTATCACGTCTGGACATGGAGGCCTCACGTGATATTTCAGCTTCTCATCACAAAGCACAGAACAGTCCTGCAGGACAGCCTCAGGCACCGTTTTCTTTGTCAGAGGAGAGTGAGTTTTGGGTGTTTCAAAGAGAGAAGAAAAGAATGCCAATCTCTACAGCAGAGGTGTCAAACTTGTGGCCTTCCAGCTGTTTGGGCCTCCGACGCTCAGAAGCCCCTATTGCCAGCTTGTCTAATGGCCAGGAATTTTGGGAGCTGGAGTCGAAAACTCATGGAGGGCTGTAAGTTTGACACTACTGACCTACAATGTCTGCAAAAGGAGGAGGAGAAATGCACGTATGTGGGTGTCCCATTGGTCCTGTAGGAGGACAAATAGGCAAGAAAGCATCACACAATGGTTCCTTGAGACAGGACCACAGGCAATTGATGCTAAGTTTTTAAGAATTGTTAAGTGATATTTACATTTTATTGTTATTGTTTTAATTATTGTTTCACTGTTTTATTTATTGTTTTATGTAAGTTTTATGTATGTTGTTGGGCTCGTCCCTGTGTAAGCCACCCCGAGTCCCTTCGGGGAGATGGTGGCGGGATACAAGAATAAAGTTGTTGTTGTTATTATTATTATTATTATTATTATTATTATTATTATTATTATTCCCCGCATCGCCTCATCCATCAACAGCATCATTACAGCTTTGGTATGGTTCTCTTTCTAAGTGGTTGAAAACATCTTTCCAGAAGTTTAGATATTGTCAAGGGAGAATCAACACAGTTTGCCCTTTGGGCGACAACTCTGGAGACCAGGGTTCAAATCCCCACTTAAGAACCCATTGGGTGACCATGAGCAAGTCACACTCTCAGCCCCAGAAAGGATCAGTTCACCTTCTAGTAAAAAATGACCAGGAGGCCCATAACAATAACAACAATAACAACACTGTGTTGAACCTGTCCTATTTGGGCTTAGAAGTCCTTTCCTAAAGAGATCCACATCAAACATGATTTGATCCTGCAGATTCTGAATGAAGTTTCCGCCCATGTTTTTGTACAGTGGTTTTATTCAAAAGCTCTTTATGTTGGAGTCATCACAATATCCCAGGGCAATGACCCAGATGGTCTTAATGCCCATTGTATTTTCTCTTTATGGAGTTCCTGGATTAGGGTGGAGTGTTGTTTGTTGGAAGCAATACATGCTGAGTTCCCAAGCAACCTGTTCTGAGTCGAGCCTAAGGCTCTAGGAAACTAGGATTTAAACCAGTGCACAACCTGTGGCCCTCCAGGTGTTTGGGACTCCAACTCCCAGAAGCCCCTATTGCCAGCCTGCCCAATGGTCAAGAATTCTGGGAGCTGAAGTCCAAAATACCTGGAGGGCCATCAGTTTGAAACCCTCGCTCAGCCCTAGAAACCTGAGGAGTGACCTTGGGCACGTCGCACTCTCTCAGCCTCAGAGGAAGGCAATGGCAACATCTCTGTGATCAAAACAAGTTTTTAAACTTGTTTTATTTGATATGTTGATTGGGTATTTATATCAGGATATGATGTTTCAATTGATTATGCATTGCTGTCTGATGTATTTGTATGAATTTTATATGTTGTATGCCGTTTTGAATCCCAGCGGGATAGAAATGAATAATAATAATAATAATAATAATAATAATAATAATAATAATAATAATAATAATTTTGCCAAGAAAGATCTGGGAAAAGGTCGCGATTAATCCGAGTTGACTTGAAAGCCCCAAATAAGAATGTTTTAAAGCAGTATTAACCCTTATGCCATAAAGTATATGTGGACTTCAGTTATGCAGGATTGAAGGAGCCCATCTGAAGCTCTTGCACAGTGGCGCTCAACCTATGGGTCCCTAAATGTTTTGGCCTACAACTCCCAGAAATCCCAGCCAGTTTACCAGCTGTTAGGATTTCTGGGAGTTGAAGGCCAAAACATCTGGGGACCCACAGGTTGAGAACCACTGCTCTAGCAGAAGCCATATTTTAATTTCTACCTTTAATGTCTACCTATCTGGAGAAAAGCCACTTTGAATGGATAGGAATGGCATAAAGCGTAGGGAAAAAACCCTAATAAAATTGTTTCAAGTAATGTCTTGATTTAGGAAAAGGGTCATGCTGCTACTGGAGGCTGCTGGGATTAGTAGTCCAAAAGTAGTAGCTTCTGCAAGCTCCAGTCTAGGAAAAGCCTCTAGTTTTGAGGATGGTTTTTGTGGGGTGCAGAGGAGCATCATGGATCTTTTAAAAAATCAGGGTTTACAGAGTTTGCTGTAGCTATTTATAAGCATTTTCCTTCTTTGGATGAGGAGATGCTTAATTTTCCTTGGCAATTAGCAGAACAGACCCCGCTTTGAGGTCTTGATGGAAGCGTATCGGAACTGGTTAAGCCGAGCACCAACTTTGATGGTCCACAGAAGATCAGGCAAATGGCAGAAAATGTTCTTGACCTAATGTTAGCACAATTGGGGCATTGAAGTTTTGGAAAGACCCCAAACCCCCCCTTCGCTCCCTTCCGATTAGGCTCTTTGAAGATAGAGCAGCCTTTGTCCCAGAGAGCTTAGTTTTTGGCCTGCTCTTTACTCTCTGGAAACATACAGTTGACAAAGGCTATTTTTGGTTTTTCCCCCCAAAAGCAGAAATCAAATTAAGAAAGCAGTTATTTAGATAAGACACAACAACACAGTAATGAATGCTGGATGATTCCCCAAGTCCTGGTCAAATGTTTGTGGAGTTTGGCCTTTAGTTGCTCTTTGGGGGGAGCCCGGAGCTGGAGAGGAATCTTACTCCTCTCCCCCGGAAAAAGTGGTTCTAAATTTTGAAAAACGATTGTTTAGACCAGGGGTCCCCAAACTGCGGCACGAGGGAGAAAATAAATGTGCGCGCCTTTCCTGCTTCCTCCCTTGCGCTCATTCCAAAGCTCTGCTTGTTTATAATGGTATTTTAATTATCATTTAATTAATAATTATTAAGGGGTGCTTTGCTAGTGCTTTTGGTGCACAAAGGCAGAAGAAGGCCCAAGGGGTTTCTTCCAACCCTCTTTATTGTTGTTGTTGTTATTATTATTATTGACACAAAGACATAGTATGACACGGCAAATGAGAGATATATGTTGGATTTCGTATCACAAAATCACAAGTCAAACACTTCCCAAGCGTTTAGGACTGTGTGATGATGATGATGATGATGATGATGATGATTAACAACATTGAGGCTGGGTGGCTATCTGTCAGGGGTGCTTTGCTAGTTCTTTTGGTGCACAAAGGCAGAAGAGAGCTGGACTAAATGGCCCAAGGTGTCTCTTCCAACCCTCTTTATTGTTGTTGTTGTTATTATTATTATTGACACAAAGACACAGTATGACACAGCAAATGAGATATATAGGTTGGATTTCGTATCACAAAATCACAAGTCAAACACTTCCCAAGCGTTTAAGATTGTGTGATGTATTATTATTATTATTATTATTATTATTATTATTATTATTATTATTATTAACAACATTGAGGCTGAGTGGCCATCTGTCAGGGATGCTTTGCTTGTGCTTTTGGTGCACAAAGGAAGAAGGGGATTGGACTAAAAGGAGTCTCTTCCAACCCACTCTATTTTTATTAGGATTATTAACATTGAGGCTGTTCCCATTTTGAGGAACTGTGGACTGGCCCCTTGTTTAAAAAGTTGGGGGATCCCTGTTTTAGACTATCCAGATATCGTTGGACTGCAATTTCCAGCAGTCCTTGATGGGAAATTTGTGGAGTTGGAGTCCAATGATACCTAGAAAGCTGATTGGTTCTTATCTGTTCCCTTGAAGTCCTTCTCCGACTCTCGATCAGCTCATTCAAAAGGGGCTTAGTTTGGTTACACGTTTCAGAAAACCCAGCTGCTTGGAATAACCATTATGAAAAATGCCAGAAAGTAGTCCCGATGCCCATAAAACACATATCTAAAAAATCCTTATAATCAGAGCACTGTCTCTGAGCCAACTTAAACATTTACCAAAGTGCATATCAGCTTTGAAGATCTGAAGAAGATGCTTGCAAGATGCTAGTTGGTGGAGATGGAAAAGTGGATCTTAAAAGTCGTTAAATGCTTATTTGATCCAAAGGGAAAGATCTGCAGACTTGCAAAGATAACATGATGGATATCGTGTTTCAGCCAGCCTTGGCCCTAGGCTTCTTGAGAGCGTTTCATAAGCTTCTATTCAGAGCTCAGAGATTATTTCTGTCTGGCGAACAATGGCTTTCTTTTATAGCCAGAGTGTTATGTAGCTTGTTGTCCTGTTTGTTTGTTTTTTGTTTTTTTTGGATGAAATATTCTTTTTCTGGCTCAACCATGCATGAATGTACGGAAATAGCCCTGTGATAAATTTCCCTGAAATTGGTGGTGATAAAGGGAGCACAAGAGAGAGATACACAAGTAATCAGCAGACGATCCATCAGCAGGATCCGAGATACAGGCAACACATAGAAAGTAGAATACAGGCCTGCCATGCTGGAAATAATATTTTCCATTTGAGTCCATTTAATGAAGGCATCTCACCATTGCTATATAAACACCCAGGATGCTCAGGACAATCTGTTGCTGTCAGATACCAACTCTGTTTCAAGTTATATTGTTAGCAAGTTATAATGTTAGCAAGAACTAATAATAATAATAATAATAATAATAATAATAATAATAATAATAATAATAATACAACTTGGGAAGTGTCCGATGTGTGATCGAATACAACAGCCAGCAGAGTTGTGTTTCTTGTTGTGTTTCAAATAATAATAATAATAATAACCCTGATCTGCACGCATCATCCGAAAATACATCACACAATCCTAGACACTTGGGAAGTGTTCGACTTGTGATTTTGTGAAACGAAACCCAGCATATCTATCTTGTTTGCTGTGTCATACAACGTCGTTGTGTCAATAATAATAATAATAATAATGACAAAAACAACAGGAAAAACTCATCTTGTTGTGTTTCAAATAATAATAATAATAATGACGAAAAGCAACAGGAAAAACTCAGCCACTATCAGGACCTCAAGATTGAATTTCAAAGACTCTGGAAGAAACCAGTGCAGGTGGTCCCGGTGGTGATCGGCACATTGGGTGCCGTGCCAAAAGATCTCAGTCGGCATTTGGAAACAATAGACATTGACAAAATTACGATCTGCCAACTGCAAAAGGCCACCCTACTGGGATCTGCACGCATCATCCGAAAATACATCACACAGTCCTAGACACTTGGGAAGGTTTCGACTTGTGATTTTGTGAAACGAAATCCAGCATATCTATCTTGTTTGCTGTGTCATAATAAAATAATAATAATATAACAACAAGAACAACTTTAATTATACCCTGCCACCATTTCCCATAGGGACTTGGGGTAGCTTACAAAATAGCACACAAAGATGCCATGCATAAAATACATAATACATAAAATAAAATACATCAACATGAAAAAAAAATAACATTACATAAACCAGGTATATAAATTGCATAAAACAACCTCTATTAAAATAGAATCAGTTAAAAGATCCATGTAATCAATATAGCAGCCCAGCTGAATGCACAAAATGTAAATATAAAGTGCTGAGTGATTAGCAATCAGTTCTGGTTACTGTCTAAACATTTTCAAATGCCTGCTGGAAAAACCAAGGGAGCAAGCTTGTTTTCCGCTGCTCTTGGAGAATAGGACATGGCAGAGCCATGGATTCAAAGAGCAGGAAAAGAGATTTCACCTAAACATTAGGAAGAACTCCTGGTGGCAAGAGTTTGTTTGGTGGAGGAATAAATTGTCTTGGCAGTTGGAGTCTCCTCTGGAGGTTTTTAAACAAGACTGAACATTTTCCAGGAATGTTTCAGTTGCTCAGTCCTCTATGACAGAATTGGGATTGGATTTAGGTGGTCCTTCCAACTGTACAACTCTTTGTTTTTTTCTAATGTGGAATTTTATTATAATGTGTATGTTATTGTCATTTTATACTTTTGACATTAATGAAGAAATTGTGGCACTTAATGTTTGCCATTTATATGTATGTTAACCGCCCTGAGTCCCTCTGGGGAGAGAGGGCAGTCTAGAAATAAAGTTTTATTATTGTTTTATTGCATGACACAGCAAACAAGATAGATATCCTGGATTTTGTTTCACAAAACCACAAGTCGAACACTTCCCAAGTGTCTAGGACTGTGTGATGTATTTTCAGATGATGCGTGCAGATCCCAGTAGGGTGGCCTTTTGCAGTTGGTAGATCGTAATTTTGTCAATGCCTATTATTACTATTATTATTATTATTATTATTATTATTATTATTATCATTGCATCTCCTTTTTTGGAGGTTTTTAAACAGAGGTTGGATGGCCGTCTGTCAGAAGGGTTTGGATGGTGTCTTCCCAAAAAAAAGAAGGAGGTTGGACTGGATGGCTCTATGATCTATCTGTCTACAGTAGAGTCTCACTTATCCAACATAAACAGCAGAACGTTGGATAAGCGAATATGTTGGATAATAAGGAGAGATTAAGAAAAAGCCTATTAAACATCAAAATAGGTTATGATTTTACAAATTAGGCACCAAAACATCATGTTATACAACAAATTTGACAGAAAAAGTAGTTTATTACACATTAATGTTATGTTGTAATTACTGTATTTACGAATTTAGCACCAAAATATCACGATGTTTTGAAAACATTGACTACAAAAATGCGTTGGATAATCCAGAACGTTGGCTAAGTGAGTGTTGGATAAGTAATGGGTTGGATAGGATGGCCCTTGGAGTCTCTTCCACCTCTATAATCGTATTCCTGAGGTGTTAGTATAGCTCCCTAACATCCCACGGTTGCCCAAGCGTGGCGTGATTTTTAACTGTTGTAATGTTTAAATTTTATGTCTAAATTTTTAAATATTTAATATTTTAAGCTTTGGTTTTATATGTGTTTTGGGGCATCGGATTGTGCCATGTGTAAGCCGCCTTGATTCCCCTCCGGGGTGAGAAAGGCAGGGTATAAATGTGGCAAATAAATAAAATAAATAAATCTCCCAATTGGCACTTGCTCTCTCCAGCCTCTATCTCCTCTTCAAACTCACCAAGGTCTCTCCATGAGTTCTCCTGATCCACTCACCAGCTTTGTTTTCTTTGCCGACAGCTTTTGCTCCAGATGAACCCTTCGCACGTGGACTCCCTCCTGCAGCTCAGCGACGTGTGCCACATGCAGGAAGACCAAGAGATGGCCAGGGACCTCATTGGTAAGAAGCAGGCCCACCCTGCGGCTGATACAGCCCTCCAAAGAAAATATGGCTCCTTGCATTGTGGATCTCTGAAGTAGTCAAGGAGCCTTCTAATTCAGGTTGCGGCTTCCAGAGGAGTTGACTGGGAGAACCTTTTGGAGTGAGACGCCATACTTTCATATCAAGGGACCCTCCCTTTCATTTCCTTTCTTGGGAATCTGTTTTGCTTTGTCTATAGTTGCTTTGTTCCTTTCCCTTTTAGTGGCTATTGTCATCTTTGCAAGTCCATATTGTGAGAACAAGTATGACCTACAGAATGTGTGAAGTTGGGCCTTTCTTGATGCGAAAGAAGGCAGCTACCTAAGAATATAGTTCAGATGTTTCTGTATTGAGAGATTGCTGAATTAAGTTATTGGTCGTGTTTTGGAGAACCAATAGAATTGAAACAAAAAAGCCCTGCTACAAATCTCATTTTAGTTTGGAGTCTATAACATTGGACCAAAATAAAAGGTCAATTGTTGTATTGCTCAGAAACTGGGAAAGTTATAGATCTGCGAAATGCATCCTGCCGGGATATGTTCCATATAACTCTTACAGTTGGCATCACTTTTATTTTAAAATGCCAACATTATATCACAATGTATATTTTGCATTCTCTGTTTCATCCTGCTTGCATCCTACTTTTAACTGTTGGATTTTACAGTGTTTTGCATAGATGTTTGTTTGATGTTGTTTCTGTAAATGCATATGACCATTGGTCGGAGCATTAATAAATTGATTGATTGATTAGGTGATGAAACAGTTGTCTTTAGTCTTTGGAAACAGTCCTGATCCATGTTTGGATCAGGAGGTTCCTTTCACTGCCTTTTCTGGTTCCCCACTTTTATCAACTTTCCCTTCTAGCTTCATTTAAAGCGACAACTCCTTTTCTCTGGCCTGTAACACAAGGCCATGTTGTTGGAGCACATGTCCTATCATCCTTATAAGCCACTAGCTGTGCCTGACCACGTGTTGCTGTGGCGAAGTATGGTGGTATGGGAAATAAAGTATTGAGGAATTGGTGGTAGTTAAGGTAAAGGGTAAAGGTTTTCTCCTGACATTAAGTCCAGTTGTGTCCAACTGCACACTGAAGTGGATTATATGGCAGTGTGGAGTCAAGATAATCCAGTTCAAAGCAGATAATATAAGATTATAAATGGGTTACATAGCTGTGTGGAAGGGCCTTGAGTTTACCCTGCCATATAATCCAGTTCAAATCTGATAATCTGTATTTTATAGGCAGTGGGGAAGAGGCCTAAGTGAGGCCTAACTCTGCCTGCCCCCTGGGCTGAGTGGATTGCTAGGAGACCAAGTGGGTGGAGCTTAGCCTTTTAACTGGCAGCAATTGGATGAAAACAATTATTCATCTCCCTCTAATTAGGATTTTTTTTCTTTTTGTTGTATGAACGTAGAGGCATGGATGAGGGGTTGTGCTGCCAAGTTTAGTGTTTCTGGGATGTGTAGTTTCGTTGTTTTGTCCTAGGCCGAAATTTCATTACCCTTTTATATATATAGATTGATAAGGAATATTGGGAGTTGCGTTCCAAGAGCAGCCAGGGGTCCGCATGATTCCCACCTGATACAAATGGAACTGTGTTGCCGATGGAAATAAATGTCTTAAGCAGTGAAATCTCTGCAGGAGTGTGGTTGCCTTCTGCCTCTGGCCAGGCCAAACCCAAATCGAGGCATTCTTAATAGCCTCACTGGGGTTTTTCCTTGGTTTGGGCCATTTGTTGTTTTCTCATCTTGCCCTGGGATGTGCATTATGTAAAGGGAATGCATGGCCTCAGGTTCCTTTAGGGAGAAAGTGTTATATATAAAGATGGTGAATGGAGCCAAGGCTCAGCAAGGCTTCCTTCTGGCCCCTTCTTTTCCAGAGCGGGCCCTCTACACGCTGGAGTGCGCCTTCCACCTCACCAGCGGGACCTGCCGCCTGGACTACCGGAGGCCAGAGAACAGGTATTCACCCACCGCCGCCCATCAAAGGACAATGGGCAGTGGAGTACCAGGCATGCCACTGCTGAGCTGAATGTAGAAATGTTCATGTTTTGGACTACAAACCCCACGATCCCCCAACCAGCAATAGTGCTTGTGCTTAATAAAGAGCTTGATAAAGTTGCTTTTTAGAACGCTAACTCCCAGAAGCTCTCAGTCATTCCTAGTGGAGAAGAGACCTGGATTTGTACTGGACTTCACTGCCACTAACATAATCTTAGTTTATTGTGAAACCATATTTTTCATAGAGTCTTATAAATCATAGAGGGTTGGAAGAGATCTCAAGGGGCCATCCAGTCCAACCCTCTTCTGCAGGAAGACATCATCCAAGCCCTCCCAACAGATGGCCATCCAGCCTCTGCTTCAAACATTCCAGAGAAGGAAGGAGACTCCACCAGACTCCTAGGCAGGCCATATTTCACTAGAATTGGAAGGGACCCCCAGGGGCCATCTAGTCCAACCCCCCTTCTGCCAGCAGGAAGGCACAACCAAAGCCCTCCAGACAGAAGGCCATCCAGCCTGATGGAGTTTTTGGAAGGAGACTCCATGAGACTCCTAGGCAGACCAGATTTCACTAGAATTGGAAGGGATCCCCAAAGGCCATCTAGTCCAATCCTCCTTCTGCCAAGAAGGCACAACCAAAGCCCTCCAGACAGATGGCCATCCATCCTCCAGTTCTCTTTGTGTCTAAGACATTGGTTCTCAGCCTGTGGGTCCCCAGGTGTTTTGGCCTACAACACCTAGAAATCCCAGTCAGTTTACCAGCTGTTAGGATTTTTGAAAGTTGGGACCCACAGGTTGAGAACTACTGCATTAACAGCAAGCCTTTTCCTTGTCTTGCAGAGCTTTCTACCTGGCCCTCTTCAAGCACATGGTTTTCCTTGAGAGGAGAGGCTGCCCTCGCACGGCCCTGGAGTTCTGCAAACTCATCCTGAGGTAACAACCAATTCTGAGGATGTTGGACTCTCTTTTGGGGGCGCAAAAGCAAGGCAGGGTGACCTAGCTGTCTCCTGTCTCCATGATCAGGACGATGTGTTTCCACATTAAGATGAAATGGTGTATTAGTTTTGTTTTATTACAAGGGGTGATCTGTTTCTCTGTTTATGATCTTTTAATTGAGTTTGGTGCTCATGCACAGAGGACTGTGTGCCTGCTGCTGGCCAATCTTGAGGCAAATCCAAAGGTGCCATGTGCGGTCTTCAGCACGTTGGTTTTGTAATTGGACTTGTTCCTTTCCATTTCTCTCCCCTTCCTTCCCCTTCCCAAAGCCTCGATCCGGAGAACGACCCCCTCTGCATGCTGCTGATCATCGATCTGCTGTCGCTCCGAGCGAGAGAGTATGCCTTTCTGACCCGCCTGTTCCGTGAATGGGAGGTAAGGAGGCGAGTGAAGGGTCCAAGGTCTCTTGGGACAGTGGTCCTGCTGGTGCCAGGCCTGGGCGGGCGAGGGCTGCGCTTCCAGAGGGTCCGACCCTGCCCCCTCCGTGAAAGAAGCAAACATTGGGGCGTGGATCCTACTCAAAACAAGGGCTGCTTCTGTGCCTCATTAAGACCCCTCCTTTTGCCCCGAAGTGAACATTTCTGGTTCAGACAAGAGCGGAATTATGCCTTGAAACCTCTAAGGGGGTGCATTTCCATACGCCTTTATGTTAAAAAAATTCCCACTCCAGGACATCTGCTTTGAGCAATTTGCTCAGTTTTATTATAGAATCAGAGGGGACAGAGACCTCAAGGACCATCCGGCCCAACCCCCTAAGAGGTGGATGGATATATAGATGGAATCCTAGAGCTGGAAGAGACCCCAAAGGCCATCCAGTCCAACCCCCTAAAAGATGGCTGACTGGCTAGTTAGATAAATAGATGGATGGATAGAATCCTAGAGTTGGAAGAGACTCCAAAGGCCATCCAGTCCAATCCCATAAGAGATGGATGGCTGGATGGATAGACAGACAGACAGATAAGATAGAATCCTAGAGTTGGAAGAGATCCCAAAGGCCATCCAGTCCAACCCCCTAAAAGATGGCTGACTGGCTAGTTAGATAGATGGATGGATGGATGGATGGATGGATAGATGGATGGATGGATAGAATCCTAGAGTTGGAAGAGACCCCAAAGGACATCCAGTCTAATCCCATAAGAGATGAATGTCTGGATGGATAGATAGACAGACAGACAGATATAAACCTAGAGTTGGAAGAGATCCCAAAAGACATCCAGTTCAACCCCAAAGGACACCCAGTTCAGCCCCCTAAGAGATGGATGGCTGGATGGATAGACAGACAGACAGACAGACAGACAGACAGAATCTTAGAGCTGGAGGAGATCCCAAAGGCCACCCAGTCAACCCCCAAAGACATGGAAGGCTGGCTGGATGGATGGATGGATGGAAAGATGGATGGATGGATGGATGGATGGATAGATAGATAGATAGATAGATAGATAGATAGATAGATAGATAGATAGATAGAATCCTAGAGTTGGAAGAGAACCCAAAGGACATCCAATTCAACCCCAAAGGCCACCCAGTTCAGCCCCCTAAGAGATGGCTGGCTGGATGGATAGACAGACAGACAGAATCTTAGAGTTTGAAGAGATCCCAAAGGCCACCCAGTTCAACCCCCAAAGACATGGAAGGCTGGATGGATAGACAGACAGATAGACAGATAGATAGAATCCTAGAGTTGCAAGAGATCCCAAAGGACATCCAGTTCACCCTCAAAGGCCACCCAGTTCAACCTCCTAAGAGATGGATGGCTGGATGGATAGACAGACAGACAGACAGACAGACAGAATGAATCTTAGAGCTGGAGGAGATCTCAAAAGCCATCCAGTTCAATCCCCTAAGAGATGGATGGCTGGATGGATGGATAGACAGACAGACAGACAGATAGAATTCTAGTTGGAAGAAATCCCAAGGGCCATCCAGTTCAACCCCAAAGGCCACCCAGAAGCCATCCATTTCATCCCCCTTCTGTCATGAAGGAAGACAACATCCAAGCCCTCCCAAGAGATGGCCATCCAGTCTCTGCTTAAAAACCTCCACAGAAGGAGATTCCTACAAACCCTAAGGTGGTATATTCCACTGTCAAGCAACAAAGACCATCAGAAAGTTTTTCCAAAAATAAATAAATAAGTGGAAGCTCTTTTCCTTCACTTTGAGTCTCTGGCTCTATGTTGGCCCAGTCTCTGGAGGAACAGAAAACACCCTCCCTGCTCAATGGGACATCCTTTCCAGTATTTAAACAGCCTTCTCCAAACTAAACCTCTTCCGCTCCTCAGAGGGATCCCTAGTTTCCCTTGACCATTTGGGTTGCCCTTCTCTGGATATGTTCCACCTTGTTGAAAAGTAAGCAGTGCCTTGTCTCCTTTTCACCTGTCTCTCCTCTCAGGGCCATCGGAACCTCTCCCAGCTCCCCAATTTTGCCTTCTCGGTGCCGCTGGCGCATTTCCTCCTGAGTCAGCAGGAGGATCTCCCTGAAGTGGAGCTGAGCCAGGCCCAGGAAAGAGCGGCCAGCCTCATCCAACAGGCCCTGATCATGTTCCCCAGCGGTGAGTGTGGCAGCATGAAAGGTTCAAAATAGTACAGGTGTTTTGCTCTGGGTCAGGCTTAAGACATTTAAGCAGCAATCCTGTAACCAAAAGCCAGGCTCCTGAGCTAACTGACGTGTCTTCCCAAAGAGGATTACTCGGAAGAGTCTGAAAACTTGGCTTTTCACCCAGGCCTTTGGTTAAGATCGCCTTTCTCCATCACAATTATTATGCTCCTCGACCTTTTGTACTGGTCGCTCTTCTCTTGATTCCTGATTCCTTGATATTATTCAGGACTCCTCCCTACCTAATGTGACCTTAAATGATTCTATTGCACTTCATCTATTTATGAATATCTATTTATGTTACTCATCTAAATATTTATCTATCTATTTATGTTACTCATAATGTGCACCTTGCTTATCCACTATTGCAACCTCCTTGTTTTTAATTTGATGTTTTAATTCTGTGTTGTGTTTTTTTTTTTTGCCTATTGTGTATATTTTATTATTGGTTTCTGTTGTTGTCCTTTGATGTTTCATATTTTATCATTGCTTGTATTTTGATTTTGCTGTAAGCCGCTCCAAGTCCCCTTCAAGGGAGCTGGAGGCGGGATATAAATAAACTTATTTATTATTATTATTATTATTATTATTATTACTCTGAGATCAAATGAGTACCCTGGAAAAATTTATTTATTTACAGCATTTATATTCCGTCCTTCTCACCCCAAAGGGTATTGCGCCAAATTGCTATATGTGTGTGTGTAAAGAAATCCTTGCAAAGTTGGTTTGCAAAGGGAACTCTGCAAAAGAGCTCAGCTTTGCAGAGGCAAAGCCACGCCTAAAACAATGTATCTGTTTGATGGCAGGTGGCTGAGTTTGTCAGTTGGGAATTTTGAGCTTCAAGAGAGAGCACAGAAAAAGACATGCTCTCTCTGGCTACGGTCAAGTAGTAATTTGAATATGCTATGCTGTATATATTGATGCTGATTGATTAGTCATTGATCTTATGCAACTACATGGGCATTGTACGATTGCAGAACTGTTTTATATTTCAACTCTACAAGCAAGAGTAAAGTTCCTTTGTTCATTTCAATTCCTCTGCCTGGTCTGAGTCTTTTGCACATGGTGTTATCTGGATGCTACTGATTCCGCTATACTCTCACCTGGTAACAAAGGGGACTCAGGGCGGATCACATTACACATATAGGCAAACATTCAATGCCTTTTAACATAGAACAAAGACAAAACAAACACAGGCTCCGAGCGGGCCTCGAACTCATGACTTCCTGGTCAGAGTGATTCATTGCAGCTGGTTGCAGCTGGCTTGCTCTCCATCCCGGGCCTAATTACAAATTACAAAAGGGGCTTTCTTGGAGGCTGAGAGATCCAAGAAGCAAAAAAACTGCAGTCTCAGTAGAGTCTCACTTATCCAACATTCGCTTATCCAACGTTCTGGATTATCCAACGCATTTTTGTAGTCATTGTTTTCAATACATCGTGATATTTTGGTGCTAAATTTGTAAATACAGTAATTACTACGTAGCATTACTGCATATTGAACTACTTTTTCTGTCAAATTTGTTGTATAACATGATGTTTTGGTGCTTAATTTGTAAAATCATAACCTAATTTGGTGTTTAATAGGCTTCTCCTTAATCTCTCCTTATTTTCCAACATATTCGCTTATCCAACGTTCTGCTGGCCCATTTATGTTGGATAAGTGAGACTCTACTGTACTTGATTATAAAAAGTTGTAATGTTACTTGAATGTTTAGAAGAGATGCTGATGTCTGGTGCCTCCAATCTCGAACTCCAGACCTGACGCATTTCCCCTTCCTTTTCCAGTCCTGATGCCTTTGCTGGATCGCTGCAGCATTCAACCGATGCCATGGTGTCCTCCCACCCATTCTTTGGACTAGAGGCCCAGTTAAGGTCAGGAGCATGGGGCAGGGAGAACCCTTTGGGGTGAAGGAGCCCTGTGTTAAATCTGGGACCTAGGGAGTCATACGAATATGGTTTTGTAATCCTTTTCATTTGTAAGTCACTTTGGAGTTCCAATCTTTGGGGGAAAGCAGGGTGGAATAAAGATGTTGAGGGTAATAATAATAACAACAACAACAACTTTATTTTTATATCCCGCTCTCATCTCCTCAAGGGGACTTGGGGCGGCTCACGTGGGGTTTTGTAATCCTTTTCATTTGTAAGTCACTTTGGAGTTCCAATCTTTGGGGGAAAGCAGGGTGGAATAAAGATGTTGAGGGTAATAATAATAACAACAACAACAACTTTATTTTTATATCCCGCTCTCATCTCCTCAAGGGGACTTGGGGCGGCTCACGTGGGGACAAGCCCAGCATCTTACATTAAAACACAGTATAATTTAAAACAATATAAAACAATAAAACAGTATAACACAGCATAAAATAGCATAAACATTATAAGTCTGCCCAGAACCTGGGAACTGTTATCTATTACAGATGGGAACTTTTAGAGTTCCTTCAATGGAGAGGATCTGGGGAGTATTCATCAAGAAAAGGTGACTTTTCCTAAGGTCTGGCGTTGCTTACATGTTGTTGTAAGATGAATTGAGTCCCCATGGGGAGAAAGGCGGTCTAGAAATAAGGATGTAGGTAAAAGTAAAGGTTTTCCCCTGACGTTAAGTCTAGTCGTGCCCGACTCTGGGGGTTGGTGCTCATCTCCATTTCTAAGCCAAAGAGTCGGTGTTGTCCGTAGACTCCTCCAAAGTCATGTGGCCATGGGCATGACTGCATGGAGCGCCGTTACCTTCCTGCCGGAGCAGTACCTATTGATCTACTCACACTCTGGGGGTTGGTGCTCATCTCCATTTCTAAGCCGGAGAGCTGGTGTTGTCCGTAGACACCTCCAAGGTCATGTGGCCACAGGCATGACTACATGGAGCGCTGCTACCTTCCCACCAGAGCGGTACCTATTGATCTACTCACATTGGCATGTTTCCAAACTGCTAGGTTGGCAGAAGGTGGGGCTAACAGCGGGAGCTCACCCTGCTTCACGGTTTTGAACCACCAACCTTTTAGTCAGCAAGATCAGCAGCTCAGCGGTTTAACCCACTGTGCCACCAAGGCTCCCAAATGAAGATTTTGATGATGATAATAATAGTAACAACAACAACAGTAGTTTTTACTAACTGGGTTGGGTTTGGTTTCTATAATTTATAGATATGTAATCTCTGAAGCACTTCAGGAGTTGGTACATCTTGACTAGGAATGAAAATTTCAATTTCTCTCACATGCTGACTTTCCTATGCGTTTGTGTTATTCCATGTCTTTATTTCCAAATGGGAATGCAAGTGACCTTCATGCCGCTTCTCTCTTGCGCAATTCCTGAATGGAGATGCCCAGGTCAAGAACTCAAAGGGACGTTTCTCATTAGACTCCTTGGTTCTTCCATCGCTTTATCCTCCTAACTCTGCATATGTATGCTTGCCCACAATGCCCTGCCTCATGTACGGAGGAGGAGTTGTTTAAAGCTATGGACAATGCGGTTGCTGTTGCCCGCTTTTGGTCCAAAACTATTTAGTTGCTTGTGATTTCCTCCCCCCCCCCCCCCCATCATTTTGAAATGTATTCATTGTACAATGCTTTTGACACGAAATAAATAAATATCCTCCTATTTTCCCAGCAAATGCACCTCTCACGTTGGCTTTCCTCCCGCAGCTCTCCTCCTGCGCTGAACCAGCTCGTCTCTCTCTACCTGGGGAGGACCCATTCCCTCTGGAAGGACCCCTCCGTCATGTCCTGGCTGGAGACCAACGTCCACGAGGTGCTGAGAAGGGTGGACTCCAAGGACCCGGCGCTGGACGAGGCAGAGCAGAAGTGAGTGACCAAGACCACCTCTGGCAGGCATGGGTCAACCTGGGCCCTTCCTCCAGGTGTTTTGGACTTCAACTCTCACAATTCCTTTAAAAAAAGGGGGGGGGGAGTTACCTTGCTGGATTCCCTCACCCAAAAACCCAAAAACCCCACCCAGTAGAATGACTACAAGATATAGCACTGTATTTCATCAGTTGTAAGACACATTACATTATAGTGACCATATCTCCTATCATAAACCCGCCCGATCTCTTTGATCGTCAGGGGAGGCTCTCCTGTCACCACTGCCGATATCTCAGGCCCGTCTTGTGGGAACAAGGGAGAGGGCCTTTTCTGCTGTGGCCCCCCAACTGTGGAATTCACTGCCCATTGAGATTAGGCAGGCCCCCACTTTGCTAGCCTTAAAAACATGGCTCTTCCGGTGTGCCTTTGGAGAGTAACTGTCATATTTTCCTTCGGTTATTCCCTTGGGATATCTATCCTCTAGACTGTTCCCTATTTTATGTCCCTGCTCCCCGTGGTTTTATTCATATGTCTTTCTCACCAAGTTTTAATTTAGTGTTCATGTGGCCTGCCCTGGTTTTTATTGCTTTTTCTGAATTTTGGATTGTAATGTATGTTATTATTTATTGTATTGTTAAGTTGTGTTATGATATGTTGTTTTATATTTTGTCATATTGTATGGTTTTGGGCATGGCCCCATGTAAGCCGCCCCGAGTCCCCGTTGGGGAGATGGTGGCGGGGTATAAATAAAGTATTATTATTATTATTATTATTATTATTATTATTATTATTATTATTATATGTATATTTGTTGGTGGCATGTCTTACAATTGATGCCAGCTTGTAATTGAAGAAACACAGTATCAATGCTGGAATGTGGAGAATGCTGTTTGCACTGAATAGCAACTGCTTGGGGATTATGGGGCTTGTAGTTCCAAAAGTTAATCTCCCTAAGACCTGGTATGTATGCCATTCAAGCTGTTGTGGGGAGGAATATGGAGTTCCTTTTCCAATGGTAGCCACTGCTTTGCTGAGCCACCCTGAGCTCAAAAGGTGGTGCAAAGTGGTCGTCATCTGCCTCGCTTTCACTTTCTCAGGCGCAAAGTGAGGTACCAGAACGCTCCCAGGAACGTCTACCGCCATGTGATCCTCTCGGAGATCCGGGAAGCGACGGCAGCATTGCCTCCGGTGAGGAGCAAGTCACATTGGTGTCCATGAGGCTGCGGCTCTTGCAACTCCAGCAAACCTAGCCCGGTCTTGCTGGCCCCTTGGGTAGAACGGAATGGATGGCATGGAACCTATGAGTAACTTGGAAAAACTTGTCTTTTCTTTCACTCTAAATATGGCTGGGTTGAGGATTATGGGACATGTAGTTGTCAAGCCAGAGTGGAAGGGGGTTATCTCCACAGTGGCAAAGGCATTGTGTGTGTTCTCACATGTGTCCTATTGGAAATAACTGCACCCAGTCTCTGGGCACATATCCTTTTGGAAATAAATGGCAATCATAACCTTACTGAAAAGGAAAAATGATGTCATATCCGTTCGGCAAATGTGAATCTCCATGAACATGTGGAGACCGCCTTTTGAAACCCACTAATCAAAAAAAAGCATGACCTGGTTTGAACAAGTGATATTCATAAGCATTCCTATAATGGCACACGGGTGACTCAGCTGTTAAACTGAAGAATCATGTCTTTGGACTGCCAAGGACAAAGACAAGCCACTACAAAAATATATTTGGTTAACAGAGGATGGTTGTTTCTTTGAAGTTGAAATTGCATTTGCCCAAAAGATATACACTCCCTTAAAACCTCTTACTTTAAAATATGCACTCGGAGATTAAAAAACAAAGCCTTCTTTGAAAATTCACCATACAATTCATACAATTCACCATACAAACACATTTCTCATTAAGGTTCAGTTATAGAAAGGATGTAGTTCTCTGTGTTGAGTACATAGGGTATCATTCTTAATCAATAATCTATTCTATAAGGTAAAGGTAAAGGTTTCCCCTGACATTAAGTCCAGTCATGTCTGACTCTGGGGGTTGGTGCTCATCTTCATTTCTAAGCCGAAGAACCGGCGTTGTCCGTAGACACCTCCAAGGTCATGTGGCCATTGGCCTGATTGCATGGAGGGCTGTTACCTTCTCGCCAGAGCAGTACCTATTGATCTACTCACATTGGCATGTTTTCAAACTGCTAGGTTGGCAAGAGCTGGGGCTAACAGCGGCCGCTCATGCCGCTCCCGGGATTTGAACCTGGGACCTTTCTGTCTGCAAGTTCAGCAGCTCAGTGCTTTAACCCACTTCGCCACCGGGGCTCCTTAAACTATAATAATCTATAGTGCTTAAGTATAGTAGTTGCACTCACTGACGTCCATAAGCATACTACTTTATTGAAGTCCCAACTGCAACATGCATCCACCTCCACTGAGGTCTGATGCAAAAATATGCATCCACCTCCACTGAGGTATAAAGTAGACACAATACAAAATGGAGTCCTGTGTCCGAACATGCTCAGTACAAGCACATGTCTATAACCTCTCTCATACCAAAGAGGTACAGTCAAACTGGCAAATCAACATACACATAGAATACAGGTTAGCAAATACATACTTTAACAAATGAACAGTGAAAGGCTTGGGAGGTTGCGGTTTCCAACACATCCATCCATATATGGGACTTGAGGTGCACAACTACAGCTATACAATACCGAGACCTGACTTTTGACCCTCTGTCTTTTTGCCCCTTCCCAGGAAGTGACCTCCCATCCCATCATGGGCTTCGATCCCCTCCCGCCGCTGGACTCTATCATTTCCTACACAAGGCCAGAAAGGTAAGGACACTATTCTATATTTCTCTCTTCCATTCTGTGGGCTTCTTTTGCTGGGTTTCGTCTTTGTCGGTTGCCAACATTTCATCCTACAAAGACCTCAAACACCTGTGGCCAATCTCTTCTTCTGGAAACCAGGGATAAATGGTGACAAAAGGCAGGTACAGTAGAGTCTCACTTATCCAAGCTAAACGGGCCGGCAGAAGCTTGGATAAGCGAATATCTTGGATAACAAGGAGGGATTAAGGAAAAGCCTATTAAATATCAAATTAGGTTATGATTTTACAAATTAAGCATCGTGTTATACAACAAATTTGACAGAAAAAGTAGTTCAATACGCAGTAATGTTATATTGTAATTACTGTATTTACAAATTTAGCACCAAAATATCATGATATATTGGAAACATTGACTACAAAAATGGCTTGGATTATCCAGGGGCTTGGATAAGTGAGGCTTGGATTAGTGAGACTCTACTGTAATACAATTCCAGATTTTCTTTCTTTCCTTTCATTCCTCCTTCCTTTCTTCTTCCTTTCTAGGCCATCTCACCCCGCCAACGAAAGCACTTTATCACTCTTCTTTCGCTCCCTGTTGCCAAACTACAACTTGCAGGTAGGTCCTGATCTACAACTGGGGCAGATTTCAGGCATCGGGGCTCCATGTTCCCTTCTCCTTCCCCTTGGGATATATCCAGAAGTCTCTGGATAAGTGAAAATAATAACAACAACTACCATAATAACTTCGCCCCAGTGGCAAAGTGCGTTAAAGCACTGAGCTGGAGATCGAAAGGTCCCAGGTTCAAACCCCGGGAGCGGTGTTAGCTCCAGCTCCTGCCAACCTAGCAGTTTGAAAACATGCCAGTGTGAGTAGATCAATAGGTACCGCTCCGGCGGGAAGGTAATGGTGCTCCATGCAGTCATGCCTATGGCCACATGACCTTGGAGGAGTCTATGGACAACGCCGGCTCTTTGGCTTAGAAATGGAGATGAGCACCAACCCCCAGAGTCAGACATGACTGGACTTAAAGTCAGGGGAAACCTTTACCTTTACCTACCACTACTTTATTTTTATACCCTGTCACCAGCTCCCCGAAGGGACTCAGGGCAGCTTACATATGGGGCAGAAAGTCCAACAGGCATAAAAGCAACCAATCCATTAAAACCAAACAGCTACTAAAATAAAATAATATAACATCGTAAAATACAAGAATCTGTATAAACACAATTAAGCATAAGAGGACAAACAGCAGCATTAAGTCTCCATAAGACCATATTCAAAATTTATTGTTGCAGGTAACATAACTTTTTTTTAGAGAAAAAAGCAAGGAAATAATAATGATTATTATTACTGATGATTATTATTATTAGATAAAAGAGCAGATCGACAAAAGAAAGAGTTTTCTAACTTTGGTAGAAGAGTCCCTAAGGCTATCTATATATATAAAAGAGTGATGGAATCCTGGCGACCGACAAAACAACAAAACTAAACACCCCACAACCTCGAAAATTGGCAGCACAACCCCTCATCCATGCCTCTAGGTCAGGGGTCCCCAAACTTTTTAAGCAGAGGGCCGGTCCACAATCTTTCAGACTGTTGAGGGGCCGAATTATCATTTGAAAAAAAAATACAAACAAATTCCTATGCATACTGCACATGTCTTATTTGTAGTGCAACAACAACAACAACAACGAAAGAACAATACAATATTTAAAAATGAAAACACTTTTAACCAATATAAACCTATTAGGATTTCAATGGAAAGTGTGGGCCTGCTACTGGCCAATGAGATAGTCAAGTTAATTAGGATTGTTGTTGTTGTTGTTGTTGTTGTTGTTGTTGTTGTTGTTGTGTGCCTTCAAGTCATGTCAGACTTTGGCCGAGCCTAAGTCTAAAATTATTTATTTATTTACTGCATTTATTTACTACATTTCTATCCCACCCTTCTCACCCCGAAGGGGACTCAGAGCAGCTGTATGAACATACAATATATTATATTATTAGCATAATATATTACTGTATTGAACTATACCACTATACTATTATATAATATGTAATAAATAACATACAATTAATATTATTATATGGTATTACTATTAGTATTATATTGTATAACATAAGATTATTGTCAATATTATATGTATATACAATATATTATATTATTAAAACTGATATAAAAATATTATATTATAAAACTGAGGGCGGGGGCCAGGTAAATGACCTTGGAGGGACGCATCCGGCCCCCGGGCCTTAGTTTGGGGACCCCTGCTCTAGGTGATACAAAGAAAAGAAAAATAAAGTCCTAATTAGAGGGAGAGGAAGAATTGTTTTTATCCAATTGCTGCCAGTTAGAAGGCTAAGCTCCGCCCACTTGGTCTCCTAGCAACCCACTCAGCCCAGGGGACAGGCAGAGTTAGGCCTCACTTAGGCCTCTTCCACACTGCCTATAAAATACACACACCACCAGACAACGCCACAGCAACGCGTGGCCAGGCACAGCTAGTGTTTTTATATAAGAGAGAAGCCTCATGATGCTCCTTTCTCAAACATATAAAGGCACAATAAAAGACTTTTGGGAAGTAAGAAGGGGGAAGTGACCACTACAAAACACCTCAAGTTACATAGCTCTAGAAAACAGTAAAAATCAGTAGCCATTGTCCCTCATTGTTCCATATATACCATTATTGATACTCGTTTACTTCCAACAAGAACAAGTTGGACTCTTGTATCAACATTGGTTCCTGTATAGTCTCCTATCCCCATGAATTTGGCATTTATCCTAAATTTTCTTTGACCAGAAGCTGGCCACTTTTAGTGCCTCTGGTGTCGCTGTAAGAAGCTTCTCCATTGTGCATGTGGCAGGGCTCAGGCCGCACTGTAGCAAGTGGTCTGTGGTCTGCTTTTCTTCACACTTGCACGTTGTGGATTCCACTTTGTAGCCCCATTTCCTAAGATTAGCTCTGCATTTCATGGTCTGTTCAGCACCTTCCAAGTCACCCAGTCTTCTGTGTGCCCAAGGTATCAGCCATGGGTTGAGGTTCCGGGTTTTAACCTGCCACTTTTGGACTCTCGCTTGCTGGAGTGTTCCTACTAGTATCTCTGTAGACCTTATGTATGTATACACATGTTGCACACTGTTTCAGGGAGAAGTTGGGGCCGGTGGGGAGGAAGGCCCCGTTGCCGGGCAGAATCTGAACCAAGGCGTGAACAGACTGATGGCCGCCATGCGGGATATGCTGGCCAACATCCAGTTCCAGGAGCCGCCACGGGACGAGAACCCCGAGGGCGACGGGGGCGAATGGGACTGAGCCCTTTTCTCCCACTTTCTCATGTGGTTTTTCTTTGTTGTTCAATAAAAAGAGCCACAAGAGGAGGGACCTCTCAATGCCTTTCCCACATATCTGTCTTCTATATATGTGTGTATGTGGCAGCTTTCTGATTGGCTGCCACTTCCACAGGCCACTGTGACCGTCAGGAATGACGGACATGGCCCAAACTTTACACACTTAACCCCCATAATGCACTTTATGGCCTGGTGCCGTTTGGGGGAGGATGGACCACAAATGATGGGATTTGCAGTACTTTGAAACGCTTTGACTCCTACAGAGTCCTGCAATGCCCACCAATGACGAAACTGGTCCAAACTTGGCACACAGAACCCCCATGACCCCCTTTATATCCTGGTGCAGATTGGGGGGAAATGGACCATGGATGATGGGACTTGCAGTACCTTCACTCACTTCCTGGGACTACTGCGACTACCAGGAATGACAGAATTGGACCAAACTTGGCACACATATCCCAAATGACACACTTTACATGCTGCACCACTTCAGGGGAGAATGGACCAAGGGTTATGGGATTTGCAGTACTTTCAAACACTGTGTCTCTGACAGACCACTGTTACTTTAACTAATGACGGATCAGGACCAAACTTGGCACACATATCCCCCATGACCCAATTTATGTCCTGGTACAGTTTGAGAGAGGACATACGAAGGATAATGGGACTTGCAGTACCTTCATTCACTTCCTGAGACCACTGCAACTGCCACCAATGTCTGATCAAGACCAAACTTGACACATACAGTCCCCATGACCTACTATACATCCTGGCGCTGTTTGGAGTGGGTTAGACCATGGATGATGGGACTTGCATATGGGAGTTGTAGTTCACCTGCACCCACTGAACCCCACTGATCCTGGACCTAGACTAAACTTGGAACACAGGCAAACAATGCCTATCTCAAATGACCCGGGCATCGCCGGGTCCCAAAGCTACTATATATACACACACACACACACATATATATATACACATACGCTCAGCACATCAGGAAGAAAGGAAATGGTTCCCTTCTTGACCAAATACTATCTTGGAAAGTCTGAATACATTCACCTTATGGGACTACAACACCCAACCTGCATCCACTCACAACATTTTTTTTAAAAAAATGCACATTTTGAAACCCATATCTGTCGGGAGTGCTTTGATTGTGCTTTTCCTGCATAGAAGAAGGAGTTGGACTGCTTGGCCCTTGGGGTCTCTTCCAACTCTATGATTCTTCAATAATAATAATGATAATACAGGAGTGGAGAAATTGGACTCTGGGTGGATACATTTTTATTATTTCCCAAAGTTTTTTTTTTAAGTGTTGTCGAAGGCTTTCATGGCCGGAATCACAGGGTTGTTGTGTGTTTTCCGGCCATGTTCCAGAAGCATTCTCTTCTGACGTTTTGTCCACATCTATGGCAGAGGTTGTGAGTATACTGTATATACTCGAGTATAAGCCTAGTTTTTCAGCCCTTTTTTTAAGACTGAAAAAGCCTCCCTCGGCTTATACTCGGGTGAGGTCCTAGTTGGCTTATATTTGGCTCAGTTTATACTTGAGAATATATGGTACATTTATTATTTTTCTCCATTATTATTGGTATTATTAAATTTATTATTTTTCTCTATTATTGTTGCAACTATTACATTTATTTTACTCTATTTTTATTATTATTAATACATTTATTATTTCACTCTGATCTTATTATTATTATCATTATTATTATTGCATTTATTATTTTACTCTATTTATTATTACATGTATTATTTTCCTGTATTATTATTATTATTATTATTACATGTATTATTTTACTCTATTATGATTATTATTATTAATATATTTATTATTTCACTCTGATCTTCTTATTATTATTATCATTATTGTGTTGTCAAAGGCTTTCATGGCCGGGATCACAGGGTTGTTGTATGTCTTTCGGGCTGTGTGGCCATGTTCCAGAAGTATTCTCTCCTGATGTTTCGCCCACATCTATGGCAGGCATCCTCAGAGGTTGTGAGGTATAGAAAAACTGAAAAAGTTTTCTAAAGTTTTTTTATAGAAAAAGTTTTTCTATACCTCACAACCTCTGAGGATGCCTGCCATAGATGTGGGCGAAACATCAGGAGAGAATACTTCTGGAACATGGCCACACAGCCCGAAAGACATACAACAACCCTATTATCATTATTATTGTTGCATTTATTATTTTACTCTATTTATTATTGCATGTATTAATTTCCTGTATTATTATTATTATTACATGTATTATTTTACTCCATTATTATTATTATTAATACATGTATTATTTCACTCTGATATTATTATTATCATCATTATTATTATTGCATTTATTATTTTATTCTATTTATTATTACATGTATTATTTTCCTATATTATTATTATTACATATATTGTTTTACTCTATTATTATTAAAAGGATACATAAGCGCATTTATATTGAAGAAGATGAGAATAACGATTTGATCAGAGTTGGACAGTCTTATCTTAAATTTGAGCTTGATGTAAATATTCAAAAACATTTAACCTACTGATGCCTCAATTAATGTAATTTTATTGGTATCTATTTTTATTTCTGAAATTTACCACCCTCGGCTTATACTGGAGTCAATGTTTTCCCAGTTTTTTTGTGGTAAAATTAGGTGCCTCGGCTTATATTCGGGTCGGCTTATACTCGAGTATATACAGTATATGTGGGTGAAACGTCAGGAGAGAATACTTCTGGAACATGGCAGACAGCTCCGGAAAACACACAACAACCCTTTAAAAAGGTATTTTTTGAGGATATTAAGAGTGAATGGGGGCAAAGGGTTTTTTCCTGGCTCAGTGCATGAATGTGTTCATATTTTGAAAAGTTTCGAAGGCATATGATATGGGTCTCGGGCCGAATGCCTTGTGGTGGAACAGGGAGGAAAATATAATCTCATCATGCAGCCTGTTTACTTCCACATTTTGATTTGTTTTCTTGTTTTGCCTAATTAACGACACACTATCTATTCCTACAGGGATGCAACAAAGTGGCTTTTATAAATCACGGGGGAAAACAGGCACAAAACACGGGCCCAAAACAAAAAGGCATCAGCAGACCTCCCACTCTCTATCGGATGATTATAATCTCATTTATTTCCATGCCGTTTAAATAATAATATATGATTTGACTCTGGAACAAATCAGATACCATATTATATATCAAGCATGGGCAAATATTATCCAAGATATTTGCTTATCCAAGCTTCTGCCGGCCCATTTAGCTTGGATAAGTGAGACTCTACTGTATTTATATTCATAATTAATATTTATTTATTATTTGTATTTATATATATTTATATTCATATATTTATACAGTAGAATCTCGCTTATCCAACGTAAACGGGCCGGCAGAACATTGGATAAGCGAATATGTTGGATAATAACGAGAGATTAAGGAAAAGCCTATTAAACATCAAATTAGATTATGATTTTACAAAATAAGCACCAAAACATCATGTTATCCAACAAATTTGACAGAAAAAGTAGTTCAATACACAGTCATGTTATGTTATAATTACTGTATTTACAGATTTAGCACCAAAATAGCATGATGTATTGAAAACATTGACTCCAAAAATGTGTTGGATAATCCAGAACGTTGGATAAGCGAATGCTGGATAGGTGAGACTCTACTGTATATTTTATTTATAATATATATTATATTATACTAGCTGTGCCCGGCCACACGTTGCTGTGGCAAAGTGGTGGTGGTATTGGTTAAAAATTGTTGTGTAATTTTTATTTGACGTTATTTGCAATTTTTTATTAATTTTATTGTAAGTTATATTTTTATTTATTATATTTTATTATTTTCTTGTATTATTTTTAGTTATTTTCTGTTATAGTATTTTATTGTATTAATTTTTAGTGTTTTTTATTATTTTTTATTGGGTTGCTAGGAGGCCAAGTTGGAGGAGCTTAGCCTTCTAACTGGCAGCAATTGGATAAAAGCAATTATTCCTCTCTCTCTAATTAGGACTTTATTTTTCTTTTCTTTTTGTTGTATCAACCTAGAGGCGTGGATGATGGGTTGTGTTGTCAAATTTCGAGGTTGGGGGGCCTGTAGTTGTTTTGTGGGTCGCCGTGATGCCATCACTCTTTTATATATATAGATTATATTATATATATACAGTAGAGTCTCGCTTATCCAAGTCTCGCTTATCCAAGCCTCTGGATTATCCAAGCCATTTTTGTAGTCAATGTTTTCAAAATATCGTGATATTTTGGTGCTAAATTCGTAAATACAATAATTACAACATAACATTACTGTGTATTGAACTGCTTTTTCTGTCAAATATTTTTTTAAACATGATGTTTTGGTGTTTAATTTGTAAAATCATAACCTAATTTGATGTTTAATAGGCTTTTCCTAGATCCCTCCTTATTATCCAAGATATTCGCTTATCCAATAGGATAAGCGAATAGGAAAAGCCTATTAAACATCAAATTAGGTTATGATTTTACAAATTAAGCACCAAAACTTCATGTTATACAACAAATTTGACAGAAAAAGTAGTTCAATACGCAGTAATGTTATGTTGTAATTACTGTATTAATGAATTTAGCACCAAAATATCACGATATATTGGAAACATTGACTACAAAAATGGCTTGGATTATCCAGAGGCTTGGATAAGCGAGGCTTGGATTAGTGAGACTACTGTATTTTCATTATTATTACATTTATTTATTCTATTCTTGTTACTATTTACATTTATTATTCTCTATTATTATTATTATTGTTACATTTATATTTTTCTCTTTTATTATTGTTACTGTTACCTGTATTATTTTACTCTATGCATTATTTTTACTATTACATTTATTATTTTACTATATTATTTTCATTATTATTACATTTATTATTTTATTCTATTATTGTTACTATTACATTTATTATTCTCTATTATTATTATTATTATTATTACATTTATATTTTTCTCTATTATTATTGTTACTATTACCTGTATTATTTTACTCTATTATTATTGTTACTATTTCATTTATTATTTTTCTCTATTGTCATTATTACATTTATTATTTTATTCTATTATTGTTACTATTACATTTATTATTCTCTATTATTATTACATTTATATTTTTCTCTGTTATTATTGTTACTATTACCTGTATTATTTTACTCTATTATTATTGTTACTATTACATTTATTATTCTCTATTGTCATTATTATTACATTTATTATTTTTCTCTATTATTATTATTACATTTATATTTTTCTCTATTATTATTGTTACTATTACCTGTATTATTTTACTCTATTATTATTGTTACTATTACATTTATTAGATTTATCTATTATTGTTATTATTACATTTATTATTTTTCTCTATTATTATTACATTTATTTTCTCTATTATTGTCATTATTATTACATTTATTATTTTACTCTATTATTATTACTTTTAACATTTTAATGGATTTATTATTATTGGATGAATACACAATCACATTTACATTGAAGAAGGTTAAGATAATGATTTAATCAGAGTTGGACCGTCTCATTTTAAATTATAGTTTTATGTAAATATTCAAAAACATTTAACCTACTGATGCCTCAATGAATGTAATTTTATTGTTGTCTATTTTTATTTTTGAAATTTATCAATAGCTGCTGCATTTCCCACCCTCGGTTTATACTCGAGTCAATAAGTTTTCCCAGTTTTTGTGGTAAAATTAAGTGCCTCGGCTTATATTCGGGTTAGCTTATACTTTTAAAATATACGGTATTTTAAAATAGGTTCAAAGCTAAAACCACATTACCACCTAACTTGATCTTAAAGCCAAAGTCTCAGCTCAGTCATTTGGTTTTATTCCAGGCTTGATTTGCTCTAAGGTCCTTTCATTTGTTTCTAGCGGCCCATGGATTCCCAAAAACGCCTCCAGCATCACGTTTCAAATGACCCTAATCCCTCACAACCTCTGGGGATGCCTGCCATAGATGTGGGCGAAATGTCAGGAGAGAATGCTTCTGGAACATGGCCATACAGTCCGGAAAACGTACAATAACCCTAATCCCACTGATGATACAGAAATAGCTGGAAAGGTGGATTTCTACTGCCTTTGGAATGGTCCGAGTTACTATATGTTGTATCTACTGTAGAATGGGTTGCTGTGTGTTTTCTGGACTATATGGCTTTGTTCCAGAAGCATTCTCTCCTGACGTTTTGCCCACATCTATGGCAGGCATCCTCAGAGGTTGAGAGGTCTGTTGGAAACTAGGCAAGTGGGGTTTAGTGTATATATATCAGGACAGTAAATAAAGAACAACATTCAGAAAACAGCGGAATTCCAGACAAATAATTGGGGGTCAGCTAACACCTCCCTACAAAGGATTCCCCTCAGGCAGGAAGCAGCCAGGCTTCGAAGCTGCAAGGCCATTCAAGGTGGCCAATTGCAACATGCCTCAAACAGACAAGAGTTCTTTCTCCCACCCTGGAGATATAGTCTAGTCTAGTTTCCAACAGACCTCACAACCTCTGAGGATGCCTGCCATAGATGTGGGCGAAATGTCAGGAGAGAATGCTTCCGGAACATGGCCATACAGCCCACAAAACATACAACAACCCTAATCCCACTGACAATACAGAAATAGCTGGAAAGGTGGATTTCTACTGCCTTTGGAATGGTCCGAGTTACTATATGTTGTATCTACTGTAGAGTGGGTTGCTGTTAGTTTTGCGAGGTTGTGAGATCTGTTAGGAACCTACAAGTGGGGTTTAGTGTATATATATCAGGACAGTAAATAAAGAACAACATTCAGAAAACAGTGGAATTCCAGACAAATAATCGGGGGTCAGCTAACACCTACCTACAAAGGATTCCCCTCAGGCAGGAAGCAGCCAGGCTTCGAAGCTGTAAGGCCATTCAATGCTAATCAAAGAGACAAGAGTTTTTTTTTCCTCCCACCCTGGACATTATTCCACAGATATATAAACCCCGCTTGCTTAGTTTCCAACAGACCTCACAACCTCTGAGGATGCCTGCCATAGATGTGGGCGAAATGTCAGGAGAGAATGCTTCTGGAACATGGCAACTCACAGCAACCCAGTGATTTCGGCCATGAAAGCCTTGGACAACATACTGTAGAGTGGATTGTGTCTTCTTTCCTGATAGGAAGGGGTTGGATTAGATGGCCTTTGGGTGCCCCTTCCAAACTTAAGTTGAATAGGATGCCACTCCTTTGTAGAGATTTTGATGGAGGTTAAATGGAATGGTCTGGGTTACTATACATCTCTCGGGAGTGCTTTAGTTGGCTATTATTTGTATTAGGCAATCCCTCGTAGGCCGAGGATGATGGTCTTGGGGATGGATCCGTAGATAGCTGAAGAGACCTATTCTTGATCTGCATGTTCTCCCGCAGTGAGGACACCGGTTTCCAGATGGAAGGTGGTCCCGGTCGGGTTGGCTTGACGGGCCTTCCTCTTGGCACGTTTCTCCCTTAAGCCCTCCGTTCGTGCCTCTTCGAACTCCGCAGCACTGCTGGTCACAGCTGACCTCCAGTTAGAGCGCTTCCCAGTTCTCGGTGTCTATGCCACAGTTTTTAAGGTTGGCTTTGAGCCCATCTTTCAATCTCTTTTCTTGCCTGCCAACATTACGTTTCCCGTTCTTGAGTTTGGAGTAGAGCAACTGCTTTGGGAGACGGTGATCTTTGGGCATCCGGACAACGTGGCCTTCAGTCCAGCCGAGTTGATGGCGCAGGAGCATCACTTCGATGCTGGTGGTCTTTGCTTCCTCCGGCACGCTGACATTTGTCCGCCTGTCTTCCCAAGAGATTTGCAGGATTTTCCTGAGGCAACGCTGATGGAAACGCTCCAGGAGTTGAATGTGACGTCTGTAGACAGTCCACATTTCGCAGGCATAGAACAGAGTTGGAAAGACAATGGCTTTGTAAACAAGCACCTTGGTCTCTCTACGGATGTCCCGGTCATCAAACCCTCTCTGCTTCATACGGAAAAATGCTGCACTCGCAGAGCTCAGGCGGTGTTGTATTTCAGTGTCGATGTTGACTTTTGTGGAGAGGTGGCTGCCAAGGGAGCGGAAATGGTCAACGTTTTCTAATGTGACACCATTAAGATGTATTCCTGGTCTTACAGAGGGATGAGCTGGTGCCTGTTGGAAGAGCACTTTGGTTTTCTCGATGTTCAGTGAGAGGCCAAGCTTCTCGTATGCTTCTGCGATGGTATTTAGAGTGGCTTGTAGGTCGTCTTCTGAGTGCGCTCAGACTACGTTGTCATCGGCATATTGGAGTTCTATAACAGATGTTGGGTATCCCTGCCTGGCAGAACAGGGTTGGACTGGATGGCCTTTGGGTGCCCCAACTGTGTTCTCTCGTATCGGTTTCCAAATGTGGCAAACGACAAAGACACTCGTCCCTTTGAACACTTGACACTCTCCTTTATTGTGTCCTGCAATTTGCAAACCCAAAATCTATAGTTGTTGGGGCTGGCGGCTTTCACTCCCCCCCCTGCCAATAGGTCCCAGTTTGAGCAAAGAGACTGATTTCTCCATCTCTGCCCAACTCAACTCTTATTGTTAAGGATTGCTGTGAGTTTTCTGAGCTGTAAGTCCAGTCCATGTTCCAGAAGTATTCTCTCCTGATGTTTCACCCACATCTATGGCAGGCATGCTCAGAGTTTGTGAGGTCTGATGGAAACTAGGCAAGTGAGGTTTATATATCTGTGGAATGTCCAAGGTGGGAGAAAGAACTCTTCTTCAACGATCACCAATGCAAATGCTCTGGGAAAGATGAAGGTTAATTTAAAATCACTTCCTATGATCTGGGGTGATTTTTCTTTTAAAAAAAAGATAATCAAAGTCCTGGAGGGATAATATGGTAAAGGTTTACATTAAGTCTAGTGATGACCAACTCTGGGGGTTGGTGCTCATCTCCATTTCTTTTCTTTTTTTTAAGTTGTGCAAAATGCTTTAATAATTTGATTTAGTCATGCATCGACAGTGAGTTGTGATATATTTTAAGACATGAATGTAATATTAATGGGAGCTGAGAATATGACTGATCATTTAACGATATAATACGTCAAAGATACATGTGTATTCAACAAATCCTTATTTATACCCAACATAATATGGTACTATCAATATCATTATCACTCCAGAAGCAACTTGCAGTTTCTCTAGTCGCTCCTGACACACACAAAAAAATTATCAAAAGTGCAAATTTGATCACAATTAACACATCCCCAGTTTTAACATGGATGCAGAACTGGAGGAGTAATCATTTTTGTTAGGTCTCACGCTCAGTATGATCCTATCAAGCACTGCATTGAACAAATGGTATTTATTTCAATAGGATTCACATGGCATTTCTTTCCCAGCTATGGAATAAAGCTAGCACTTGTCTTGTAGCAATGCGTACAGGCTTGCCTCTATCACCTGTAACATAAAACGTGACTCTTTCCTTCCACTAATGCTAAAAGCAATACGCCTAAGAGAAAGAAATCAAAGTAAATTATTTTGCCACCGAATTTTATACTCTGAACCAATGTTGACACATTTCTGTTTAATTATATAGAAACTAGCTGTGCCCAGTCACGCGTTGCTGTGGCGAAGTATGGTGGTATGGGAAATAAAGTATTGAGGAATTGGTGGTAGTTAAGGTAAAGGGTAAAGGTTTTCCCCTGACATTAAGTCCATTATAAATGGGTTATGTAGCTGTGTGGAAGGGTCTTGAGTCTACACTGCCATATAATCCAGTTAAAATCAGATAATCTATATTTTATAGGCAGTGTGGAAGAGGCCTAAGTGAGGCCTAACTCTGCCTGTCTCCTGGGCTGAGTGGGTTGCTAGGAGACCAAGTGGGCGGAGCTTAGCCTTCTAACTGGCAGCAATTGGATAAAAACAATTCTTCCTCTCCCTCTAATTAGGACTTTATTTTTCTTTTCTTTTTGTTGTATGAACGTAGAGGCATGGATGAGGGGTTGTGTCGCCAGTTTAGTGTTTCTGGGATGTGTAGTTTTGTTTTGTCCTAGGCTGAAATTTCATTACCCTTTTATATATATAGATTACTCGTGAAAATGGAATTTATTTCATCAGAAATCACTGCTCATCTCCATTTCTAAGCTGAAGAGCCGGCATTATCCATAGGCACCTCCTAAGTCATGTGGCCGGCATGACTGCATGGAGCGCCGTTACCTTCTCACCAGAGTGGTACCTATTGATTTACTCACATTTGCATGTTTTCGAACTGCTAGGTTGGCAGAAGCTGGGGCTGACACCGGGAGCTCCCTCCGCTCCATGGATTCGCACTGATGACCTTTCAGTCAGCTAGTTCAGCAGCTCAGTGGTTTAACCCGCTGTGCCACCGGGGAGCAACAATGGGAGGGAACAAATCTCAGTGCAAATGACCCCAGGGAAAGTGGCACTTTAAGAAAGGTGCCTTAAATCTGCTTCAGTGCTGCCTTAAAGGATGCATGTTTTAAAAAGTGTGCTGGTATCCTTGAAGTGGGAGGAGTAATCCCCTGCCCATGTGATAGGAATTAAGCAGATGGTTGAGTTAGAAGCTGGAGGAGGTGATTTTGTGTGATGGAAGTGAGTAAATCCTTCATCTTTTTTGAAGACAGAACTCCATGAAACTCCACCCTTTCCCCTGCTTTCCCTAGTTTTCTCCAGTTCCTTGTGATGAAATTCAGGAGGGGAAAATCAAAAACTAAACTAAAGAAACAATTAAATATTTAGGGATAAATATACCTAAAGAATTTTTAAAAATTGGAAATACACAACTTAACCAAATTAAGAAAGGAAATTAATAAGAAATTAGTGGAGTACAATAAACTCAAATTATCATGGTTTGGTGGGATAGCATTAGTCAAAATGAAGATATTACCCAAACTAAATTTTTTATTTAGAATGCTACCTGTAGAAATTTCAGAAAAAGAAATAAAAAATTAGCAAAGCATGTTAAATTTATATTGTAATGGGATTTAAAAAGCTAGAATAAATAAAAGCTTATGATATAGACCACAGAAAGAAAAAGGTCTTGGACTTCCAAATCTTAAACTGTATGTGTTGTCGAAGGCTTTCATAGCAGGGATCACAGGGTTGTTTTATGTTTTCCAGGCTGTATGGCCATGTTCCAGAATTATTCTCTCCTGACGTTTCGCCCACATCTATGGCAGGCATCCTCAGAGGTTGTGAGGTAAGCTCTGAAGATGCCTGCCATAGATGTGGGCGAAACATCAGGAGAGAATACTTCTGGAACATGGCCATACAGCCTGGAAAACATACAACAACCCTTAAACTGTATTATCACTCCAATCAAATAAGATACATAGTAGACTGCCTAGCAAAACAAAAGAGCTTGGAGTGGCTAGAAGAAGACAATAACAAATTAGAATTGAAATTAGAATATATTTTATAGGGATAATAGAGGAAAGGATAAAAGGAAATGGTATAGTAATTTAAACAACCCCTTTTAAAAAAATATTCTGGAGATTTGGGGAAGATACAAAAAAAAAAACCCCTAATGCCAGGCATTTCTCCTATCATGCCAGTTCTAATGACAGAAAACTTCCCAGCAAATTTGAAAAAACAACTTGAAGCAAAATTTAATGGAAGAGGAGTAATGAAAGTAAAAGATTGGGATCTGAAGATGGTACAGTAGAGTCTCACTTATCCAAGACTCGCTTATCCAAGGTTCTGGATTATCCAAGGTATCTTTATAGTCAATGTTTTCAATAGATCATGATATTTTGGTGCTAAATTTGTAAATACAGTAATTGCAACATAACATTACTGCCTATTGAACTACTTTTTCTGTCAAATGTGTTGTATAACATGATGTTTTGGTGCTTAATTTGTAAAATAATAACCTAATTTGAAGTTTAATATGCTTTTCCTTAATCTCTCCTTATTATCCAAGATATTCACTTATCCAAGGTTCTGCCAGCCCGTTTAGCTTGGATAAGTGAGACTCTACTGTAAATATGGAAAGGATGAAATATGAATTAAGAGGAAGAGACTTTGAGTGGTACAAGTATTTACAATTGGGGAAATGGTCAAGTGATTTAAGGAAAAAGTATAATGGGGGTAGGGAATATACAAAAATAGAAAAGATGATAACTCTAATGGTGACTAAAGAAGAGAATGTAAAATTAAAAGGTACAGTAAGCAATATCTATAAACTACTACTAACGGACGAACAGGAACAAGTTCATTTGAAGGAAATATGGGAAGTAGATTTGGTGGCAAATGGATAATCAAGAATGAGGTAGGATATGGAGTATGAGATTATTTTAAAAAATATGTCCATAAGAATTAAGGAAAACCATTACAAAATGGTATGGAGGTGGTACCTAACTCCCATTAGATTAAATCAGATTGATAAAAAATACACAAATCAGTGCTGGAGAGGCTGTCAGGAAATAGGGTGATATCTTCATATGTGGTGGTCATGTAAAATTATACAAAAATTTTGGGAAATGATATTTAAAGAAATAAAAGCAATAATAAAAATAAAGATAGAGAATACACTTAAATCAGCATTATTACGTATGCATAACAATATTCTCACAAGAGAAAGAACTGGTTTCTCATTTGATAACGGCAGCAAATTTGCTAATAGCAAAAAACTGGAAAGAAAAAAAGGAAATTCAATTACAAGAATAGTACAGGGAAATGTGGAACATAGCTATTAATGACAAGCTGGCATGCAATATTAAAATTAAAAAGGGAATATCAAAACAAACAGATTTTTGGAAAAATTTATTGAGTATATTTTTAATGAGGGAAAGGGGTATAAGCCAGTAACAGAGGCAATGAAATGTTGGACCTGTGAAACAGTATGAGTTGGTTGGTCCTGGTGAAGGTGGCACAAAGTAAGGGTAAGGGAAGAGGGGGAAAAGTATAACAATAATAAATAAATAAATAAATAAAAACATGTATAAGTAGATAAAAAGGGTGTAGTAACGAGATATGTTGTAATGGAAAAATTTAAAACCGATAAGAAATATGCATAAAGATGTTTTTGTTTTTGATTTTTTTTACTGTCAGATTGTATACAATATATGTCTAGATACTTTAAAATGGGGAAAGAATGTATACTTATACATTTGATTGATATATTATTATTATTATTATTATTATTATTATTATTATTAAAATGTATAAGTAGATAAAAGGTATGTAGTAGAGAAATATGTAGTAAAGTTGTAATGGAAAAGTTGAAAACTGATAAACATGCTTAAAGATATTCTTGATTTTTTTTACTGTTGGATTGTATACAATATGATATGTTTAAGATATTGTAAATTGAGAAAAGAATGTAAACTTATACATTTTGATTGATAAATTAATAAAAAATTAAAAAGGAACTACTCAAGTTCCTTGCATAGGCCAAATTGGCTGAGGAATTCTACAACCTGTAGTTCAAATAACTCCCTTTTCCAAGCTCTAATCCAGACTTGAGGTTCATCTACACTGTCTAATTAATGCAGTTTGGCACCACTTTAACTGCTATGGGTTAGTTAACATTATGCAGTTTTGGTTCGGTGAGTGCCATAAAATCCACTTTCTGAATCCAGATTACCTGCTTCAAATTGGATTATATTGCAGTATAGGTAGCTTAGAAGGCTAAGACCTTGTAAAGTGACAACTCCCATGATTCCATAGCATTGAGATATTACAATTAAAGAGGTATCAAACTGCAATAGATGAACCCAGAAATTAATACAAGCATGTCTAACAGTTACACATAATGAGTTGATAGAGTGGTTTGTAAAAAATCTAGCACTTTGGGGATAAGAGTATAGCGCAGATCTCTTCTTGATATGGATGTGTATTGTATGCAAAATATTCCATTATGTTGCTGGGAACATGAGTGAGAGTTGTTGTTGCTGCTGTTGTTGTTGTTGTTGTTGGCGACGGCCTTCTGACTTATGGTGACTCCAAAGTAAAACCTTCCCAGGGTTTTGGGTTGCATGATCTGTTCAGAAGGGTCTTTGTTTTTGCTTCCCTCTAAAACTTGGCCAAATTCACCTAGTGGGTTTCCATGACTGAAAAGGGATTTGAACCCTGGTCTTCAGAGTCATAGTCCAATGCTTGAACCACTATATGACAATGGCTCTCATACATCATGCTTGGCTCTACATATACATATATTGTCCTCCTGTGTTATGTTTTAGAGATTTCCTATAGCCAGCTGGCGGCTACTGTGTGAAAGAATGCTATAGCTAGCTGATGACAGACCTTTAGTCTGATCCAGCATAGATCCTCTCTTTTGTAGAGTAGAACATATGTAATGACTGCTTATTTTGTTTTAAACATTAATGTCTTGACTTTTTTCATTTCTCAGTGCTCTAAGTGGCTTGCATGGAATCATAACACCATAAAATATTAACCAATCCAAATATCTAAAAATGTAACCAGCAATGGATTTGTACAACAGACCTTGACTGGAGAAAAAAAAACAATCAAGAAACAGTAGGACTATAGAAAAATTTCAGAAGCTGTATGTGTGTGTGTATGATCATGTTTGAGAAAGTTTATATAGTAAATGATCCAGCATCTCCCAAGCTCTGATGGTTCAAACCAACATGGGTGTGCAGAGTCCCAATTTTTTCAGCAGGCTGAGTTATTCCCGTTTATTTCAGTATGGAAGAACGTTGTTTACACCACTTTTGGGTTTACGTAGCTCATGGGCCTAATCCTGGAACCTTTGGGTTGCATGGTGATGTCAAGAGAGGAATTGAGCAAGACTGAATGAAAGCAGACAATCACTGCTGAAGTAATGCTGTGAATGAGAAAACAATGCTAAAAACACAGAGGCTTGCCTCTGTAGGAGCCTAAGAAACATTGGATTGTCAGAGATAGGATTTAGATTGGAGAGAAATAAGAAACAGTTGGTACAGAGATATGAAAGTTAGAAGGATATGAGAACTGGCCATGGGTTTAGGGAGGTGCGATTGATTGAAAATTCAAGGATTCATATATGAATTATATCTATATATACAAAAATATAATGTGCGTTTTTCCCATGGAGTAAACAACAAAACCACTGAACCAAATCACACCAAATTTGGCCACAAAAGACATAGTCATCATCATTATCATCATCATCATCATCATCATCTTCATTTCTATCCCGCTCTTCTCACCCCGTAGGGGACTCAGAGCGGCATACAATATACATTTAGGCAAAAATTCAATGCCTCATTATACAAAGAAAATAAAAAAACATAAAATAATAGAAACAATAAACATATAAACACAATTTAAAACCATTGATATATTAAAACTTAAAACAGCATCTAGATACACCCTACTAGCCCCCCTCCCCTCCCCCTCCCTCCCATCATGATCTTAAGGTCTTCTTTGGCTGTCTTGGATGGTGCTGGGTCATCCAATATATGTCTTTCAATGAAAAAAACCTAGAAAAATAGTCCAAAATGTCACCCAAGGGACAGGCAGAGTGCACTTAGGCCTCATCCACACTGTCTATAAAATACAGATTATCTAATTTGAACTGGATTATATGGCAGTGTAGACTCAAGGCCCTTCCACACAGCTATATAACCCAGAATGCCAAGGCACAGCAACCCTATTCTGCTGCATTCCAGCTCACCAAACAAGGATTCCCATAAGAAGAAAATGGCCAGGCTTTCAGGCTGTAAGGCTATTCACTGCTATTCCACCTGGCCAACAAATGATTCCCATAAGCCACAGCAACATGTGGCCGGGCAAAGCTAGTATCTTAATAAATATTGTTTGTTTGTTTCTACCACAGTCCCTGTCTATGTATAATTTATTTCATGGAGGACTAGTCATGCCAACCATAATAAACCCATCACCACAACACAGCAGTGAAGTGCACAGATAAGATGTCACTCTGAGGCCCAAGTGCTCAATCAAGAAAAGGATTTAGAAGGGTAAAAAAAGGACAGGGCAAGTGACAGAATTCTAAGAGAAGCAACTGTAGAGCCATTCTGTAAAAGAAATCTGGTACTGGGGGAGGTATTTAGATTCAGCAGATGCAAAACTACCTCTTCCCCCACTATATTATTATTATTATTATTATTATTGACACAACAACATATTATGACACAGCAAACAAGATAGATATGCTGGATTTCGTTTCACAAAACCACAAGTCGAACACTTCCCAAGTGTCTAGGACTGTGTGATGTATTTTCGATGATGCGTGCAGATCCCAGCAGGGTGGCCTTTTGCAGTTGACAGATCGTGATTTTGTCAATGTCTACTGTTTCCAAATGCCGGCTGAGATCTTTTGGCACAGCACCCACTGTGCCGATTACCGCTGGGACCACCTATACTGGTTTCTGCCAGAGTCTTTGAAGTTCGATCATGAGATCCTGATAGCGGCTGAGTTTTTCCTGTTGTTTTTCATCAATCCGACTGGCACCTGGTATAGCGACATCAATAATCCAAACCTTTTTCTTTTCCATGACTGTGAGGTCTGGTGTGTTGTATTGCAGAACTTTGTCAGTCTGGATTCGGAAGTCCCACAGTATCTTTGCGTGTTCATTTTCCATTACCTTTGCAGGTTTGTGATCCCACCAGTTCTTTACTGCAGGGAGGTGGTACTTGTGGCATAAGTTCCAATGAATCATTTGGGCCACATAGTTGTGCCTCTGTTTGTATTCCGTCTGTGCGATTTTCTTACAGCAGCTGAGGATATGATCAATGGTTTTGTCAGCTTCCTTGCAGAGTCCGCATTTTGGGTCATCAGCTCATTTTTCAATCTTGGCCTTAATTGCATTTGTCCTGATGTCTTGCTCCTGGGCTGCAAGGATCAGGCCTTCTGTCTCCTTCTTCAGGGTCCCATTTGTGAGCCATAGCCAGGTCTTCTCCTTATCAGCTTTTCCTTCAGTTTTGTCAAGAAACTTTCCATGCAATGCTTTGTTGTGCCAGCTGTAAGCTCTAGTTTATTATTATTATTATTATTGCTACTACTATTTATTTCTTGTCAAAAGCATAAATAAATAAGTTTAAAATTGATAAAATAAAGAGATCACAGGCAGCTAAATTGTTTTTCACCAAAAATTGGCAACAGCGGCTGCATTGTCTGTAGCCTTAAACAGTTCTTCCTCTGTGCATGAGGCAGGGCATTGTGGGCAAGCATACAGATGCTGAGTTGTTTGTTCTGCTCCACAGTCACACAAGGTGGAGGATTCTTCAAGGTAGTGCCACTTTGCCAGGTTGTCTTTTGATCTGCCAACTCCACTTCTGAGTCAGTTCAGGGGCTTTCAAGTAGCCCATTCTTGGTTTACCCCTGGAGGAAGACCCTTATGAAGGGGCATTCTTTTGGAATTGCCTGATTTTGCTGCCCAAGGGGATATTCTTGCTGTTGCTGGAGGAACATTTAGAGGACTGGTGGTTCTCATGGAACTTTTCCTGGATTGAAGTCTGCTGGGAGGAGATTGATAGCCATACAATAGGTGGCTTTCACAGTGTTCAGCCTTGTTTCTCTCGCAATTGCGCCTATCTGCTATTTAGTACAGTAGAGTCTCACTTATCCAACATAAATGGGCCGGCAGAATGTTGGATAAGCGAATATCTTGGATAATAAGGAGGGATTAAGGAAACGCCTATTAAACATCAAATTAGGTTATGATTTTACAAATTAAGCACCAAAACATTATGTTATACAACAAATTTGACAGAAAAAGTAGTTCAATACACAGTAATTCTATGTAGTAATTACTGTATTTACGAATTTAGCACCAAAATATTTATTTATTTATTATTTACAGCATTTATATTCCGCCCTTCTCACCCCGAAGGGGACTCAGGGTGGATCACATTACACATATAGGCAAATATTCAATGCCTTTTAACATAGAACAAAGACAAGACAAACATAGGCTCCGAGCGGGCCTCAAACTCATGACCTCCTGGTCAGAGTGATTCATTGCAGCTGGTTTCAGCTGGCTTGCTCTCCAGCCTGCACCACAGCCCGGGCATATCACAGTACATATCTTGATGTACTGAAAACATTTGACTAGGAAAATGCATTGGATAATCCAGAACATTGGATAAGCGAGTCTTGGATAAGTGAGACTCTACTGTATTGTATTTTATGAATGTTGCTGTAATTAATTAGTTAACTATTTTAATTGATTTGAATTGCATTTTATATTTTTATATACATGTGTTTTATTGTAAGCCGCCCTGAGTCCCCTTTTGGGTGAGAAGGGCAGGATACAAATGTTGCAATAAATAAATAAATAAATCAAATTTCCCAATGCACATCAGGGAGGCAATACCTGTGATTATTCTACATGTCTCATTCAGTGCTATATTCACCTGATTCGCATGGGCAGATTTATGCCAGATGCATAATAATATAATAAATTTATAATATAAGTATAATAATAATATTTTATTATATTTATTTATACCCCAAAGGGGACTCAAAGTGGCTATTTTGCCAATAGACCAACCAGAGCTATGCCCCTGCCACATTATAGAGTAGTGGTTCCCAATCTTTGGGCCTCCAGGTGTTTTGGAATTCAACTCCCAGAAATCCCAGCCAGCTTACCAGCTATTAGTAACTGTGGGAGCTGAAGTCCAAAACACCTGGAGGCCCAAAGGATAGGAACCACTATTATAGAGGTTTCTCTCTGCCAGTAGAGGAACATTTCCATCCCAACATTACTCCCTCCAAACAATTGATCTGAGAACTAACACACACCACTCCCAAATTGTAATGTAAACCAGTGGTGATCTAAGTATGCCCTTCCAGGTGTTGGTTGATAACTCTCTTCATCTTTCATTTACAACTTTACTAACTGGTAGTGATGGAATTTGCAGCCTGCCCACATCTGTAGAGTTAAATACATTTGGTCTAAAAGAAAGCAGGAATTGTGCTAACCAATCTCTCTTTTCTTTGAGGGGGAAAGGGTAGCATTTCAAAGTTAAGATACTACCACTGAGAATGTTCACCTTTACAATCCTACCACCCACCAAGGACAACCCTGTTCATGCATGAAATGCACTAATAGAGCTACAGTAATTAGGTTTTGCTCCCTAACCTTTAGCAGCTCACTCCTGTGATGTGTACAAGAAACAAGAGTAATCTGTTTGGCTGGCATTCTGTACAATAACAACCTTTAATCCCACTTGACGTTTCCAAAGAAATTATACTAGCTGGTGCTTAGCTAGCCTACCATGTGATGTTACTCTTTATTTTCCACTTTCAGAGCTTGAATGAACAAAAGAAAGTTAAGTAATTATAGTCTTACCATTCATAATTAATCTTTTGTGGCATTAAGCTAGAATGCCTCAGCCAAAATTACATGCAAAATGTATTCTACAATTTAACAAAAAAATCAGGGGGTAGGAAAGGACAAGCAGACTGAAGAATTATGAAAGTCTCAGAACTGTAGATCATTCATATCTTCAACTGTTCACAATGTGCAGTGTTCTCCCTTAACCCTCCACCATATTAATTTATTTAAAGGATTAATGCCAGAGCACCTTTTCCTTAATAAATGCCAAGGGTGATTTGCAATGTATATAAAACAATACCAGCAGCTCAATAATAAATTAAAACTGCAAAATTAAAAGAGAGTGGATTAAAGCCAGACATAAATTCAAGGGTTCAACAAAGAGACCATTCGATTTACAGACTGAAACTGCACCAAATGAAATGATAGAACATCATGAGAAACAGGGACAAGATGAGCCATTCGAAGTAGGAAGTTGCATGCACTCAATATGACCATAGAGAAATTAAATTAACCTCTAGAGTCCTCTTACGTGCATCTGCTCAACTTTCAATGTGAAATGGAGAAGAAAACCCCTCCCTGGTAGATCTTCATGAGCAGTTAGGTCCATATGAGCCATCGTAAAGGCATTCTAGCACTACTTTCTAGCACTACTGCACTACTTTCCAATTTCTCATTCCCAATTTATGCTCAATATACCTGGCTGTGTCAAGTTGGGAGAAGATTGTTCTATGTGATTTTGATGGTATAATGGCTACCAAAGCCATTGCCTTCCAAGTAACAGAGCTCAAGAAGATTAAAAAAAAATGTATGCAACTGAGCAATCATCACAATGACCTCAAATTCAGTAAATCTTCTTAGCTAACTCCAGTTCTGGGTAAATTTGTTTAAAGATCGTTCACATTAGGAGCATCTGATTTTTGCACCTCTTTCTGTGCCTTCAGGAGGAAGATTGCTTTTCTTTTTTTTCTCTTTTTAAAGCAGGTTTTTGAATCCACGTAAGTACATATTTTGGCTGATGTGAATTTTACTGTTGGCTATTGCGCTTTACCACTTTTAATCTGTGCCTCTCTGACCTCCTTTGGGAGTGAGGGGTGCACATTATTTCAAATGAATAGCCAATGCTTGAAATTGCTTCTGAAAATGAGCTGAAAGTCATAAGGTGATACCAATCAAAAGTTCAGTATGAACACTAGATCAGAGCTCATCTATCTTTCATCAGCAGAGTTGGATGAAACTCCAAGTTTCTTTGTGACTGGACTTGTGATCCTGGTCACGATAGAGGCCAGAAACGCCTCTACTATCCAGAAATCAATTTTCTAAATTGGAGATGGAAACACGACTCCTTTCACTTTTGACTGTTGAAGAGTGATTCAATACGGTACAACTGTTGAACTCTTCAGCAGCTTTATAAGCTTTATAGTGCTTACTGCTTATCTAAGTGTGTCAAATTTGGGTTCCTCAAGGCACGGATAATTATAATTCACTCTAATAGCAAGGACGTTGTGTGTTTTTTGGGCTGTATGGCCATGTTTCAAAGTATTCTCTCCTGACGGTTTGCCCACATCTATGGCAGGCATCCTCAGAGGTTGTGAGAGATGCGTGTGTGTGTGTATACCTCACACCCTCTGAGGATGCCTGCCATAGATGTGGGCAAAACGTCAGGAGAGAATACTTCTGGAACATGGCCATACAGCCCAGAAAACCCACAAAAATGCTGTGATTCTGGCGATGAAAGCCTTCGACAACACAGCAAGGAAGTATTTGTGTACTTCTAGAACATTGAGGAGAGTTGACCCAACATGAGATGGAGGTAAATGGTATCTAAAGCAGCCTTCAGAGTCCCCGGTGGCGCAGTGTGTTAAAGCACTGAGCTGCTGAACTTGCAGACTGAAAGAATTCGGGGAGCGGAGTGAGCGCTGTTAACTCCAGCTTCTGCCAACCTAGCAGTTCAAAACCATGTAAATGTGAGTAGATCAATAGGTACCGCTCTGGCGGGAAGGTAACAGCGCTCCATGAAGTCATGCCAGCCACATGACCTTGTAGGTGTCTGTGGACAACACCGGCTCTTCGGCTTAGAAATGGAGATGAGCACCAATGCCCAGTCGGACATGACTGGACTTAATGTCAGGGAAAATCTTTACCTTTACCTTTACTAGAGCAGCCTTCTGCTACCCCAGTGTGCTGGACTTCAGTTCTCAGCACTGGCCAACACAGACCTGTTAGCTGGACATGATGAAGCTTGTAGTCTAATATATCTGGTTTAAAACACTGGTTTCAAGCTCCCAAAGTCAGGGATACTCTTTGTGACTAAAAGAGCAGCTTTAAACAGTAGATTTTCCGATGTGTCCATTTGAAATGAAGGAGATTATGGTGATGGGTAGGGAAAACATCAAAATAGTCCTGCTGATACCAATAATAATAATAATAATAATAATAATAATAATAATAATAATAAACTCGGCCGCTATCAGGACCTCAAGATTGAACTTCAAAGACTCTGGCAGAAACCAGTGCAGGTGGTCCCGGTGGTGATCAGCACATTGGGTGCCGTGCCAAAAGATCTCAGTCGGCATTTGGAAACAATAGACATTGACAAAATTATGATCTGCCAACTGCAAAAGGCCACCCTACTGGGATCTGCGCGCATCATCCGAAAATACATCACACAGTCCTAGACACTTGGGAAGTGTTCGACTTGTGATTTTGTGATATGAAATCCAGCATATCTATCTTGTTTGCTGTGTCATACAACGTTGTTGTGTCAATAATAATAATAATAATAATAATAATATTTTATTTCTTACACACATCTCCCCGTGGCTCAAGGTAGGTTGCAGATAAGTTTATAATAACTATTTGGAAGTGGGAGATTAAGTTTGGGGTTGTCTTTTCCATTTGCACAACTGTGTGCTCCCCATCATGTAAATGTATTCATGATTGGGATTATAAACCCTACACAGCGGGGCTGGGAACTTCGAAGCCCTGTAGTTGTAACTGGACTATAGATTCCAGCAGCCCTAATCAGCCTAGCCAATGATGAGGAATACTAGGAAATGTAATCCAATACACACATGATGGACTACTGTGGTGTTACATTGCTTGGCAAGGAAAAGATATGGAGGTGGGCCTTTCACCCACACAGTTACTGTATTATAATCACACTGTAACTGCCATGGCTACCTCCGAGAGAATTCTAGGATTTGTACTAGAGTTCTTTGGCAGGCAATTCCCTCACTAAAATATAAAACCCAGGATTCCTTAGGATGTAGTCATGACATTTTCCGTGGAAACAAAGCACGATAGAAGATTAAAGGGGCCTTCAGTTCCACCTACAAGGCCTGAACAGTTGTAAAGTTGCTAGGAGGCAAGAAGCATGCCTTTCGAAAGGTGGAAAATATGCAGCGACACTTTGTTGCAAGTCCTATTTGTAAGTGTGAAATGGCTGAGTTCTCCAGACTGCAAAGAAATTATACAATTTCAGTTGTATAACAAAGCTATCTTGGCTAACAGGAGAGCATTAATTCTCTCTTCAGTGGTACTGAAAAATCAGTATTTAAATAGAAATTTGGCTTGGTTGCTTAAAGGAAGCATCAGAGTAGTCTTTATGTGAGTCTGTGTATTCACTCACACACGCACACATGAATTTTTCAGTTGAAATGAACAAACCTTGGGACTTTACCTAGAAGCAACTCCCTTTGAACTAATGGGACATAATTCTGTCTACAGGATCATGCTCTTGATACACATTCCTGATGGAACAACTGGTAGGTAAAGGTAAAGGTAAAGGTTTCCCCTGACGTTAAGTCCAGTCGTGTCCGACTCTGGGGGTTGGTGCTCATCTCCGTTTCTAAGCCGAAGAACCGGCATTGTCCATAGACACCTCCAAGGTCATGTGGCTGGCATGACTGCATGGAAAGGCATTACCTTCCCACCGGAGCGGTACCTATTGATCTACTCACATTTGCATGTTTTTCAAACTGCTAGGTTGGCAGAAGCTGGAGCTAACAGCGGGCGCTCACTCCACTCCCCAGGTTTGAACCTGGGACCTTTTGGTCTGCAAGTTCAGCAGCTCAGCGCTTTAACACACTGAGCCACCAGAGGCTCCTAAATGCTAGAATTCAGGCATGAACAAACTTCGGCCCTCCAGGCATTTTGGACTTCCACCCAGGAACAACTGGTATCTCACTTTTTTTGTAATTAAGTTTCCCATGAAGCTATAGCCCCCAATGGCACAGCAGGTTAAACTGCTGAGCTGCTGAACTTGCTGACCAAAAGGTTGGCAGTTTGAATCCGGGGAGCAGAGTGAGCTCCTGCTATAAGCCCCAGCTTCTGTCAAGCTAGCTGGTTGAAAACATGCAAATGTGAGTAGATCAATAGGTACCGCTCCGGCGGGAAGGTAACATTGCTCCATGCAGTCATGCTGGCCACATGGCCTTGGAGGTGTCTACGGACAACGCCAGCTCTTCAGTTTAGAAATGGAGATGGTCACCAACCCCCAGAGTCGGACATGATTGGACTTGATGTCAGGGGAAAATCTTTACCTTTACCTTATATGTAGAATGCGTCCCTTCTAGAGTACATGTTTCTAGAGCAGAACTGGATTTTATCTTTGGAACCTCAACCTTATTTGCAAAAAATGTCATCTTATAAACACACTCATTTTCTCCCCTTCCTACATTTTCTCATTCTGACATAGAACATTTCTGAAAAAAAAATAAGAATCTGGTCTTGCTACTTTTGCACCAGTTTTTATGCTTATTTAGTATGACACCTGTTAGTTATAAGGAGCATGACTTGGAGCGTAATTTGTTGATGCCACAGAGTAACATTGAGGAAACACAGCTTTCCTGCTAGCCACTGCCCTCCTGGAATGTCTGCATATGAGGACTGTAAAAGCTCTTGGGAATAATGTGAAATATGGTACAAGAGGAAGTCAATAGCTCATGTATGTAAAACACACATAGAGGGGCATGGAAAGGAATTGTTGGTAGCTCAAAACTTGGAAAAATATTTATTTTTGGACTCTGATTACTAGAATTTCCAAATCAACATGGCTACTGGTAATTTTTTTGATACTCGGCTATGAATAAATAAATACTTTTCTATCTGCCCATCAAAATGCATATTCCAAAACTACACAATAGCATTATTATTGCCTGCCTTTTAAAATAAAAAACACTATGCAGATTTATTTAATGCTTCAATAAATATATCAAAGAGAACCACAAACAGAGAGAGGTAAAAAAACACAGAAAATAACCACAGTAGTGGGACAACATAATGTCTAAATTAACATGCTATGCTAATTTTACACACACACACACATATAATATACAATAATTTATAAATATATAATATATATACTTACAATATTGATAATAATATTATAATGTAATACAATATTATACTAATAATATAATAATATTAATTCTATATTATATATTAAATGTAATATTGCTAATAGTATTACCATATAATGATAGAGTACAATATAGTAATTTAATGCTTACTTTGTGCTATGCTAATAATATATTGTAAGTACATTTGATTTGTAAGCCACTCTGAGTCCCCTCCAGGGTGAGAAGAGCGCGATATAAATGTAAATAAATAAATAACATAGAGAAGAAATAAATTAAATTGATAAATATTAACTGACATCTTTCATCCATAGAAAGAAGGAGCCAATAAAGTAATTGATACCAACGTACTTACTGGTTCTCTTGGACTTATTTTTGGCTTGCTCTTTCCCTGCCAGATCTATATAAAATGCCTGTCTATCTAAAGCAATGTTTCCCAAACTTTAGTCCACCAAATCTTTTGGACTTCAGTTCCCATAATTTCTGGCAGTTGATGTACCTTGCTTGGGTTTCTGAGAGTTGAACTCCAAAACACTGGGATGATCAAAGTTTGGGAACCACTGGCTTAAAGACATTCCTACTCATTGGTTGCAAATGGCTGAATGTTTTGGAGAACCAGATGTCCTAATAAAAAGGACTTTTTGAGGGCCCTCTAGTGGTCAGCGCACCACAGAAAATTTACACCCGAATTTAAACTTACATACATTTTATTGGTATGAATTATTTCAATATCTTTTTAATTTTAGGTCCATGTCTTTTAGAATCTGTGTTTTTAATCTTGTGTTTTTATTTATGTATTTTGACAATGTTGCACCCTTACATGAACCTTGAGAAGAGGCAGGTAACAAAAAACGTATTACTAAGGTATTATTATATAAAATAGGTATAAAAAAATCAAACATTTACGACTTGCTAAACAGGCTATATTTTCTTTTTTATGAAGTACAGCTGAAGCGTTTTCTGCAAAGTCCACTGTAAACACTGCACAACAGATGTGTGTAAATGTCTAAAGCAGCCACTAGCTTACATTCAGAAAACCTTTATTGTTGCCAAACTTTTCAGGACCCTAACATTTAGCTAAGGGAACCCAATTTGAGGTTGGGATTCATAGTTTAAAAAGCAATGCACTATATGGTTGTGGAAATGCCTCCCATTGTAAATCGAAGCATAACAGAGAGCCATCATTCACGAGCCAACACTGCTGATTATGACAAAACAGTTAATCTAAGCAACTCCTGAGCACAAGGGAACACATGTGGGGATTGCCAAAGAATAGGTGGAAAGCAGAAGTTGCTGGTGGCTTAGGAGCACCACACTTGCTATTAAAAAGAGCGAGTCCCCTTAGACACATATGTGCTCTGAAAAAACTCTTTTCTCAGAGAGTGCATCTGCACTGTGGAATGAATGCAGTTTGACACCCCTTGAACTGCCATGGCTCAATGCTATGGAATTGTGAGAGCTGAAAAAGTATTTAGCCTAATAAATACTTTTAGTATTTAGAGGAGAAATATTAACAACCTTAGGTATGCAGATGATACCACTCTGATGGCCAAAAGTGAGGAAGAGCTGAGGAGCCTTATCGCCAAGGTGAAAGAAGAAAGTGAAAAAGCTGGGTTGCAGTTAAACGTCAAGAAAACCAAGATCATGGCAACTACACCTATTGATAACTGGAAAATAGAAGGAGAAAACGTGGAGGCAATGACAGACTTTATATTTCTAGGCATGAAGATCACTGCAGATGCAGACTGCAGCCAGGAAATCAGAAGATGTTTGTTTCTTGGGAGGAGAGCAATGGCCAATCTTGATAAAATAGTGAAGAGCAGAGACATCACACTGGCAACAAAGGTCCGCATAGTCAAAGCAATGATATTCCCCATAGTAACCTATGGTTGCGAGAGCTGGACCATAAGGAAGGCTGAACGAAGGAAGATAAGACACTTTTAAACTTTGGTGCTGGAGGAAAATCCTGAGAGTGCCTTGGACCGCAAGAAGATCCAACCAGTCCATCCTCCAGGAAATAATGCCCGGCTGCTCACTGAGGGGAAGGATATTAGAGGCAAAGTTGAACTATTTTGGCCACATCATGAAAAGACAGAAAAGCTTGGAAAAGATCACGATGCTGGGGAAAATGGAAGAAGAGAGGCCGACCAAGGGCAAGATGGACGGACGGTATCCTTGAAGTGACTGGCTTGACCTTGAAGGAACTGGGGGCGGTGATGGCCGACAGGGAGCTCTGGCGTGGAGTGGTCCATGAGGTCACAAAGAGTTGGAAACGACTATGCAACTGAGCAGCCTCAGCCAATGAGGGCTGATGCCTCACTAAACCACAACTCCCATCGTTCCATAGCTTTGAGCCATGGCCGTTCAAAGGGTGTCAAACTGCATTCATTCCACAGTGTAGATGCAGCCAAAGATAGAGAAGTCTGGTTCCAAGAGCCTGGACTATCTAAACCCACCCTTTCCCATTTCCCTATGACAGCCAGGGCTGTCTCTCTTTCTTGAGGGAAAAGCTGTGACTGGGCCAGAGGGAGGAAAAGGGAGGAAAACTCATCTGGCTTCATGTGGAGGCGGTTTAGATCAGCTGAAGGAGAAATGCTGTAGCTGAGGCAAAAAACGAACTCCATCTCCTGTAGGGATTGGTGCATCAGCACCATGGACAGCTCCCAGGACAAGGGATAGCTCCTAGGCTCAACTCTATGCCCATTCCTATACTCTACCCATGTCGCCTATGTTTGTTTGTTTTGGCTTGGTGTGTTTTTTAACCAACTCAGCCATCAGTTGTTTGTGTGTTTGTGCTTCCAAGTCCCCTGTGAATGTCATGGGGGTTGCCTTAGGCAAGGGATACTCAGGGAACATGCACACTGATGATTTAATACAATTTGACACCACTTTAACTGCCATGGCTCAATGCTATGCCATCCTGGGGCTTGTCCTTTGGTGAGGTACCAGCACCGTTTGGTAGAGAAGACTGAAACCATACAAAACTACTACTCCCAAGGTTCTGTAGCATTGAGTCATGACAGTTACAAGTGCTGACCAATTGCATTCATTTTGCAGGGTAGATAGTTTTGCCAGTTCTTTCTTCTAAAATATTGCCTGTTTTATTTCTTGGCAGTCTCCCCTCCAAATATTAACCGGGGATGGCCCTACTTACCTTCCAACCTCAGACAGAGTATGTATCCTTAGGTACTCCCCACTAGACACACTCCTCCCCACTCTAGCCGCTGT